>NC_044983.1:25279118-25279795 GCF_008728515.1 Papio anubis
TTCAGAGTTCAGATTCTCCAATGAGAAGAAAAAAGCTTGATATTCTGATTTTATTTTGGCTTAGAGTGCTTCTTTTCAAAGGAATTTTGTTTTCCAGGATCAACACAGCTTATAATTAAAGCATATCATGTCTGCCCATCTTCTTTTCTCCAAATTAGTACTATTTTGTACTAAAAGAAATTAAAGGTGAGAAATAAAAATTTGGAAAGGACAAAATGTTAACACTATTTATGGATGACCTTATTGAAAATCCAAAAGAATTCAACAAGTATATTCCATTTTTCTATATGAACTTGCTATTTTGAAAGAGTTTTTGTAGTTTGTGTCTTTCCAAGGAATGTGTCTATTTCATCTATTATGTATTGGCATCAAGTTCATCGTAATATTCCCTTATTGTCTTTTTAATATGTCCATGGTCATATTTCCTCTTTCATTTCTGATACTGGTCATTTGTGTCTTCACTGTTGTTAACATAATCAACTTACCAGAATTCTCTCAATTTTATTAATCTTCTCAATGAAACAATTTTTGTTTCATTGATTTTTTTCTATTGTCTTTCTGTTTTTAATTTCATAGATTTCTGCTGTTTATGATTTCCTTCTTTCTACTTTGGGTTTAACTTGCTGTTCCTTTTCCTTTTTTTTTTCTTTTCTTTTTTTTTTTTTTTTTTTTTTTTT
>NC_044983.1:25579941-25704059 GCF_008728515.1 Papio anubis
TGGAGAGTCGTCTGCTCCTCCTGGTGGGTGCGCTGTCTTGCAGCTGTCTTGTGCTGGTCTTGCCTTCTACCTGCCTGAGCGCTCCACGCCTCAGTGCTTTCCCTGGTCCCAGATCAGAGTAACCTTCCCCTTAAGAGAGTCTGACTTCACCCCTTTCCTCTCCTACAGTGCCCTGTGTCTCTGCACTTTGGGCCTCAGATGCCCCTGCCCCCACACTCTGAATGAATACAGCAGCCCCAAAGACCCATGCTCCAAGGGATCTCCCACTGATCATGGAGGATGGCGGACATAGAATGTACCATCCATCTCCAGAACATTCTTCATCTTGCAAAACTGAAAGGCTATATTCAGTCCTCAGTTCTTCCTCTTCCCAGCCCCTGGCAACCCCTTTCTACTTTTTGTCTCTATGAATCTAACTCCTCTAAAGACCTCATATAAGTGGACTCATACAGTATTTCTGCTCTTGTGCCTGGCTTCTTTCACTTAGCGTAATGTCCTGAAGTTTCCTCCATGTTACAGATGGCACCACAATTTCCTTTCTTTTTGTTTTTTTTTTTTTTTTGAGACGGAGTCTCACTCTGTCACCCAGGCCGGAGTGCAATGGCGTGATCTTGGCTCACTGCAACCTCTGCCTCCCAGGTTCAAGTGATTCTCCTGCCTCAGCCTCCCAAGTAACTGGGATAACACATGTGTGCCACCACACCCAGCTAATTTTTGGATTTTTAGTAGAGACCTACTTTGCTGGGTACATTTATCTTTCAGTTCTTGTAACTTTTCATGAATTAGTTCTTTGATATTTTTTTCTCTTGGATTTTCTCTATTTTTGTTCTTTTTCTTTTTGCTTTCTGGAATTGCTATTGTTAAAATACTGTTATTGTTAAAATTGCTATTATTTAAAAATCATACTACCCATTGATTTGGGTACTCATATGACCCAAAGCAATCTACAGATGCAATGCAATCCCTGTCAAAATCTCAATGGCATTTTTTACAAAGATAGAGACAGCAATTCTACAGTTCTTATGGACCCACGAAAGACCGCAAATAGACAAAGCGACCTTTAGAAAGAATAAAAAAGCTGGAGGCATTTGAAGCACACTTCCTGATTTCAAACTATATTACAAGTCTATAGTATGATACAAACAGTGCGATACAAACATAAAGACAGACGTAGTTCAGTGGAACAGAATAGAAAGCCCAGCAGTCGATCCACATATATGTGGTCAACTGATCTTTGATAAGGGTACCAAGAATACACAGTGGAGAAAGGACACTCTCTTCAAACGAATGGTGGTGGGGAAACATGAAAAAGAATGAAATTGGACCTTTATCTTACACCACACACAAAAGTCAACTCAAAATGGATGAAAGGCTTAGATGTATGACCTGAAACTGTACAGCTTCTAGAAGAAAACACAGGGGGAAAGCTTGACATTGGTCTTGGCAGTGATTTCACGGAGGGATATGACATCAAAAGCACAGGCAACAAAAGCAAAAATAAACACTTGGGTCTACCTCGGTCTGAGGCTTTAATAAGTTTTTGTGGGTTTGTTGTTGTTGTTGTTGTTTGGTTTTTGGTTTTCTTTGCAAAACGGCCCTCTTGATGTGTTGATATATTTTAAGTAACGTGAATTAAATATGTTTCTTTTATTTTTAATTGCAGAAATAGAAGAATATTGCATGGAAGTGTTATGTAAGGTAAGAAGGATCTTGGGTAACATCTTCCCCATCCTGCTTTTTTTTTGTTGCTATAAACCGGAAGCTGGGGTATCCATTCAAATTTTAGGGAAGCACCATTTCACAGCCTCTGGGTAGAAATTCCTACTGAAAGTAGGACAGTATTTCCGATTGAGAGCCAACATGTATGCAGCATTGACTGTGTGCCAGATCTTCCTTCAAGCAATTGACAGAAGAGAAAACTGAGTCAGGGGAAGTTAAAGGTAGTTGCCTGAGGTCAACAGCCAGTAGAGCCATTTTGGAAGCCTGCAGTACTGCATTCGATTGCCTCACCATCTAGAGCATTGAAAAAAGTCACTTTATTCTGGTAAACACGTTGTTGGCCAGACCTAGGCCAGACGTCTGCAGACTGGTGACCAGTATGGAGTTCCTGCTCTAAGACGGGTGTAAGCACCATCCTGTAGAGGGGCCCCTCACTTCAGTACTGGCAGGGGAGGCCAAGGCCAAGGTGAGGAGAGACTGGGTCCCAAACCTCCATGCAGCTCAGGAGCAAAAGCAAAGGCTGGGGGAGCCCAGGGGAGGAAACAGTCCCCAGGTTGGCTGGGGAACTAGTAATGCTGCTGGTGACACGGGGATCACAAAAGCCTCCATCTCTGAGTCACAGCCCTGGGGGGGTGGCTCCTCCCCCTCATGTGTGTCCCCCAGCTTCATGTGCTGGCTTTGGCATCTCAGAAGCAATCATGAGTAAAAGTTCCATTTCCAGGCAGGGCTGCTTCTCCTTCCTCAGTTTCCCAGTCTTTGCATCTTGCACTCTGCTGCTCCTGATCCCAAGTGTCTCCCCCAAAGTCCTACCAAGGTCTCACCAGTGACCGCAGGAGCCCCTATCCTGCTGTTGTCCTCTAACCTGGACCTTGCTTATTTCCATCAAAATCCATTCTTGAGACAGGCACATTGGGTCACTTAGGAGAATTAGTCTCTTGAAGAAAGTCCTTTTACCAAAAACAAACAAGATGGTGCTCCCATCCTCCTGTTCCAACTTTGAAAAATCATGAGTACATCCACAGCTAGGTATTTACCCAAGAAAATCGATGATATATGTCCACAAAAAAAAACCCAGATACAAATGTTCACAGCAGCATTATTCCCAACAGCCAGAAATGGAGACAACCCACATGTCCATCAGCTGATGAATGGATAAATAAAATGTGGCCTATCCTTACAATGGGACACTCTTCAGTTGTACAGAGGAATGACGTGCTGGTGCAAGCTTCAGCAGGAATGAACTCTCAAAAGATGATGCTCAGCAAAAGAAGCCGGTTTCTGTGTCAGGACCGTGGGTGGTGGGGCAGGAATGTGTTGTCCCCGGGATGGAACGAGCCTCTCACTGCTCCCCTGCAGCAGCACGGGGGCAAGCTCTACAGGGCAGCTGTCTTCCATCCCCCTCCAGGGAAGAGCCCAGGCTTGCTGTCTTACAGTGGTGATGGGATAGTTAGGGATATGTATTGGTGTACACTGAATAATTCACTGTGCATGTTTGGAGTCAGCTTGGTTCCTGAGAGGATGCTAGGAAGGAAGGGAAGGGTGATGTCATGAAGGCTGCTGAATGATGGATGGCTGCACTACTCAGCCTGGCTGCTGTAACAAAGTGTCACAGACCAGGCAGCTTCAAAAATAGATGTTTGTTTTCTCACAGTTTTGGAGGCTGGAAGTCCAAAATCAAGGTGTCAGCAGGGTTGGTTCTCCTGAGGCCTCTCCTGGACTTGTAGATGCTGCCTTCTTCCTGTGTCCTCATATGCTCGTCCCTTCGTGGGTGTCTGTGTCCTAATCTCCTCCTCTTCTCTTTTCATTTCTTTCTTTTCTTTTTTTTTTAAAAAATATGAGACAGGGTCTCCCTGTATTTCCCAGGCTGGTCTCCAACTTCTGGGCTCAAGGGATCCTCCTGCCTCGGCCTTCCAAAGTGCTAGGATTATAGGTGTGAGCCACTGTGCCCAGCCTAATCTCTTCCTCTTCTTTTTTTTTTTTTTGAGACAGAGTCTTGATCTATCACCCAGGTTAGAGTATGGTGGCACGATCTTGGCTCACTGCAACCTCCTCCTCCTGGGTTCAAGCGATTCTTCTGCCTCAGCCTCCTGAGGAGCTGGGATTACAGGCGCCTGCCACCGTGCCTGGCTAATTTTTGGGGTTTTGTTTGTTTGTTTGTTTGTTTTTTGAGATGGAGTATCACTCTGTCGCCAGGCTGGTGTGATCTCGGCTCACTGCAACCTCCGCCTCCCAGGTTCAAGTGATTCTCCTGCCTCAGCGTCCCGAGTATCTGGGACTATAGGCATGCACCACCACGCCCAGCTAATTTTTGTATTTTTAGTAGAGGTGAGGTTTCACCATGTTGGCCAGGATGGTCTTGATCTCTTGACCTTGTGATCCGCCCACCTCGGCCTCCCGAAGTGCTGGGATTACAGCCTTGAGCCACTGTGCCCGGCCTAATCTCCTCTTCTTATAAGGACTCCAGACACGTTGGATTAGGGCCCACCCATATAATCTCATTTTACCTTAATCACCCCTTTAAAGGCTGTATCTTCAAAAACAATCCCATTCTGAGGCCCTGGGGCTTAGGACTTCAACACAGCAGTTTTGGGGAGGACACAGTTCAGCCCATCATAAAGGCTGAGGCAGGCAGGTATGGTTGCTGATTTTGCCTATGTGTGTCTTCTTTCTTAGGAGATGGTAACCTTCCTGGATAAATTGGTAAGTCATTATTTTGAACTGATATCTTTGGAGAATTCCTTTGGGACCTGGGTATTTAAAGAAAAGGCGTCAGCCTCGAGCAGAGGTGCACGGGCAGGGAGGGCACATTTGGGGGCAGTCGAGGGCAGAGTGGACATGGGCAGAGAAAATCACAGAAACAGATGGCAAAGTGCAAGGAGGAGATTAGCTTGTTTCTTTGTCCTTTAATGAAGGGCAGGTTCCAGGGAATGGGACCAGGGAGGACAGCCTTGAGTATCAGGTAGAGAAGTTTGGAAAATACCCCGAAGGCTAATATTTCCCATCTCTTTAAACTTTCATCCCTTCTGAAACTCCTAGAACCTACTGCTTGCATTTGACATTGTCGGGAATGTCAAACTCAGTGATACCAAATGAAAGCAAATCAGCAGTAGTGAGCTGAGAATGTGCTTTTGCAGAGTACACTTCCCACTCCCAAGACTGCATGGTATAACAGCCTCCCCTTCCCCAAGTGAGGTCAGCGGGGCAGAATGGACGGAGGGGTCAGGCTCAGCCAGGACAGCAGCAGTGGAGGACAGGGAAGGACTGTGGAGCTGTGGGACTTAGGGCCTCTTAATTGGATGTGGGAGTCAGAGAGGATCTAGGACGCTGACCTCTGGTTCACCAGCGGGGCGCTGTGCCTGACACGGCAGGGAAGAGACTGTGAGGATATCATGGTCCCTGCCCTCTGCGGATTCTCAGTTTCCTGGGATTAGGTTTGGAACTCTTGTGTGTGATGGGGACAGGGAACAGGGCATGGCCCAGAGTGGCCATCCAGTCCTGACTCTGTACAGTCTTCTGTCTAGAAGGGTGCCCCTTATTGTTAAGAGAGTGACTCTGTGGTTGCTGCCGGCGGAGTCAGTGTGGAGGGAGGTGTGGATAGGCTCTGCTAGCTAGGTTTTGCTCTGTGACGAAAGCACCTGACACATTTCTGAGAATGTGTCTCCCTTGTTAAGCGACACGTGGCTATAGCTGCTCCATGAAGAGGCGTTGACGTTGTCATTGTCAGTACCTGCAGCAGAAAAAGAGAGATTAAAGATGCTTTGGGACTTTTAATGGTTGTTTAAGGGAGGAGAGCTTCCAAAAAAAGTAGGGTTTTGGGGGGTAGAAGCATAATCATTTGATAAAAGATGTACTTGGAACATGAAGAGGTAAGTTACAGTTCTTTTAAGATAGAAGAGAGGAAAAAGGAGAAAAGAACGAAGGAAAATTTGATTTGAGAGAAGGTAGAGAGGGAGAAGGAACCCATGGCCTGTGGCCTCGGTCTCCTAAGCAGATGTAAAAGGCTGGCTATTTGTGTTGAGGGTCTGTGGCTGGTGGAGGGAGGAGAGGTTTGAAGGGTGGGCATTTGGAGAGCTGCTGTGGGTCGGGGGAGGAGGCCCTGGTGTCAAGGGGCTGGCTGAGGGCTGAACCTCTTAGCACCCCATTCCAGAAACCTCCTCACATTCGCCTCCCTTCTTTTTCCTTCTCTAGGGCCTCTCTCAAGCAGTGTTCATTGGCCATGACTGGGGAGGTGTGCTGGTGTGGTACATGGCTCTCTTCTACCCCGAGAGAGTGAGGTAATTGGGCCTCGGGCAATAAGGATTTGGGGGAGGCTGGACTTGGGCTCCTGTGAGAATTGTTCCTCAGATCTTTAACCCCAGAAAACTTCTCAAAAACAAGTAGGTAATCTGGGAAGGTGATGTCTTCACTCTTTAGTATCTGGTGACACATTGAAAAGAGGGCCTAGCCGGGCGTGGTGGCTCATGCCTGTAATCCCAGCACTTTGGGAAGCTGAGGTGGGTGGATCATCTGAGGTCAGGAGTTCGAGACCAACCTGGTCAACATGGTGAAACCCCATCTCTACTAAAAATACAAAAAGTAGCCGGGCATGGTGGTGGGTGCCTGTAATCCCAGCTACTCTGGAGGCTGAGACAGGAGAATCGCTTGAACCCGGGAGGTGGAGGTTGCAGTGAGCCGAGATCGTGCCATTGCACTCCAGCCTGGGCAACAAGAGTGAAACTCCGTTTCAAAAAAAAAAAAGGCCTAATGAGCTAATGTGTTAGGAAGCAGCACCTGTTCCACTTACAGTCCATGGGACAGATAATTCAGGGCCCGAGTGGCCAGTGGGAATGCAGGAGGATAATGGCTGAGCTTGAGGAGTACAACAGGTGTGTCTTCAGTCCTGGACTGAGAATCAGAAAGTGTGGCCCTCAATCTGCCCTGATCGGCTGTGTGACACATCACTGCACTTCTTAGGCTTGGGCTTTCTCAACCACAAAGTGGTAATGGTAACTCCTGCCTGACTCCACAACCAGAAAATGCTGTGCAAATGTCCAGTGAGCCCAGCATGTCATGGTCCCCACCATTTCATTCATAATCATTCTTAGACCAGCATTTCATGGCTTGAGTGAGAGCTATCAGATGGCAGGTTTTGGGCCCAGAGACTCTGTAGTCTCTGGTCGTTTGAGCTGGTGAGCTGCAGTTAAACCTGACTTCCCATTTTAGCCTCTGATCTTAGCAAGTTAAAGAAACATCATTCTCATTTCCCATCTGAATTTCCCTAACTAACCCAGTTATTTTGTATTTGGCTAAGTTTCTGAGATTGGAACTACCAGGAAACTTTGTTCTGCTTCTCTCCTGGCTCAAATGATAGGATTATATCAAAGAATAAAAAGAATCAAATGTTTCCTAAAATATTGTTAAAGTTTTCATGCTATTGTTGTGTTCATCTCTCCAGCTTTTTAAAAAATTTCTTGTGGGTACATAGCATATTCTAGCTTCTCCCTCTCTCTTTCTTTGTCCCCTCTCTCATTCAAAGTGGAAATAAGAGCTTGGTTCTTAAGAATTGGGTTCACTAAAAAGTTACCCTACAAACTGCACGACATACTGGTTAAAGCGAACAAAAGGAAAGATAGCAATGAGCTGTGTTTGCCCCTCAAATTCACCACCTTTTCTATTCCTTTTTTTTTTTTTTTTTTTTTTGAGACAGAGCCTCACTCTGTTGCCCAGGCTGGAGTGTAGCTGCAAGCTCTGCCTCCTGGGTTCAAGTGATTCTCCTACCTCAGTCTCCCGAGTAGCTGGGACCACAGGCGTGCACCAACATGCCTGGCTAAATTTTGTATTTTTAGTAGAGACGAGGCTTCACCACGTTGGCCAGGCTGGTCTAGAACTCCTGGCCTCAAGCGATCCACCCAAAGTGCTGGGATTACAGGCATGAGACAACTCTGCCCGTCCATGTTTTCTATTCCTTTTGTTAGCATCCTATTCCATCTTCGGGTGATAAGTCAGTGGTCTGCTGGCTAGATTCCTGGCTTCTGGCCTCTCTGTGTGCATCCATATGGTCTATCAGTGCTTGATTAATCTTCCTGACTGCTCCCTCTGTGTCCACGTGGTCTCTAAGGGCTGGATTAATCATCCTGACTGCAACTCGAATCCACCCTCCCTTCTTCTGAGAAGCCCTCATGGTTTTCTTGGTTCTTACAGCATCAAATTCAGACTCAGGGCCCTTCATGTCTAGGCTCCCTACTGCCTTTCTGTTGTTATTTTCCAACATATCCCATTCCATGCTTGGCTTCTAACCATTCTGACTCTGTGCTCCATTGAACACAGCTGCAAGCTTTGCCCCCTTCTAGAATTTGCTTAGGCTACCTCATGTTGTTCTCCTCCCAGGCCTTGTTCCCCTCCCCAACTCTCCCCATTCTGAAAAGCCAAGTTCAAATGCTCCCTTTTCCACAGGGTCCTCCATGGCGCCCAGTTCAGGAATTTCTTATCTCCTTCCAACTCCCATGCTATTTTGTGCTGTTCTATGGCTCATGTCACAGTCATCTCATAAGGTCATTGTGTGTTTTTCTGTTTCTCCTTATTAAATTATAATGAGTTCCTTGAGGATAGAAACGACATTTTTATTCATTTTACATTTTCTGTCCTCTAGTATATACCATAGAATTATGCTCAATCCAGAGGAGACACAATGAGTGAATAAAGGGAGGAAGAAAATGAATGCATATTTTAAAACTAGAGAGAGATTCATGTCTCCATATTCTATTCAGGGTTGCTATAGTATGTGTAGTGTGTGTGTGTGTGTGTGTGTGTGTGTGTGCATGTTCCTATGTATCTAAGGTAAGTTGGTGAGAAATACTGCAGTTTAGTGGGGAAATAAAAGCACTGAACTAGGAATCGAAAATTCTGAGTTCTGATGTTCTGATCCCATTCTCCTGTTCACTGCTAGTGTATGACCTTGTGCATAGAATGTTCCCACTCTGAGCTCCAGTTTTGAACTTCAAAGTCCTTTCTGGCTTTTGTAAGACTGTCTTCTTACAGGGGCTATATCTTGCTGCCTCTTATTTCTGTAGGGCGGTGGCCAGTTTGAATACTCCCTTCATACCGGCAAATCCCAACGTGCCCCCTTTGGAGAGTATCAAAGCCAACCCGGTATTCGATTACCAGCTCTACTTCCAAGAACCAGTAAGTGTGGCACCAAGGGCAACAACGGGAGCATTCGTGTTTGCCTTTCCCCTGCCTATCTCCTTCTCGTTTGCTTTATCTCTGTCCCCTTTAATTTTATGTGGCATTAGTCAGAAACAATTTTACAAATGGGCTCAGGTGAAACTGGCTGCCGTGCCCAGCTGGTCCTTCCCAGGCAATGGCACATTTCTGTGTGTGTTCGGGTGGTGAAGGGCCGGGGGATGTTGTGCCCTGGGGGATGACTTCTCCAGTGTCTCTGCAATTGCAGAGTTTGGGGGCTCAGTGCTCAGGTAGAGCCACCCCTCCTGGTTCTCTGGCTGAAAGGCTAGTGATGATGGCACCAGGGTCAAAGAGTCCTGCAGCAGGCCCCACGTGTGCTCTGAAGAATCTGAGAAGTTTCTCGGTATTAATATACATGCCATGAAGATGCCTTTCAGAGATGCCCCTGGACGTGGCTGATATGTGTATTGGGGCATCCCTGCCACCGTTAACTGGAATTCACTGAGAGCAGCATCAGGAGTCAACGTCACCTGGCCTGGTGCCCCCGCTGCAGCTGCGCCTTCTGTGGGCATCCACTTGCGGGAATTATCCAGAGAGAATAAAAGATGTTTCCCGCACACTCCAGAGAGAGAGGAATGGAAGTAATCAATTAATCAGGAATGTGAGAGACACTCTCACATTCCTCTCCCAGCCTCCACCTCTTATCCTCTTAGGAGGGACCATTTCCCGCAAGACCACAACCATCCCAGTTGTGATTCAATGAGTAACTCTTCTCCAACAATTATTTTCATTAATGAGACAGCATCTGTGTGAAAGGAGCTTTGCGATTCAGGCAATAACTGGACTCATTCACCAAAAGCTCCCAGCAGCATTTTGAAGAGACCTCAGCACGTCGCATCCCACATGGCCGCATCCTGCGGGGAGGCCTGGGCCCTGATGTGCCACAGCCTGGGGTGTGGGAATCCACGAGCTTCCTTTGGCCTGAATGAAAGCACCATGTGCTTTTTGTGTGTGTATTTTTTATTTTTATTTTATTTTATATTTTATTTTATTTGAGACGGAGTCTCCCTCTGTTGCCCAGGCTGAAGTACAGTGGCGCAATCTCGGTTCACTGCAACCTCCACCTCCTAGGTTCAAGCGATTCTCCTGCCTCAGCCTCCCGAGTAGCTGGGACTAAGGTGCATGCCACCACGCCTGACTAGTTTTTTGTTTTTGGTTGTTGTTTATTTATTTATTTGTTTGTTTGTTTGTTTGTTTATTTATTTATTTCTGTATTTTCAGTAGAGACAGGGTTTCACCATATTGGCCAGACTGGTCTCGAACTCCTGACCTTGTGATCTGCCCGCCTCAGCCTCCCAAAGTGCTGGGATTACAGGCGTAAATATATAGAGATAGGGTTTCACCATGTTAACCAGGCTGGTTTCAAATGCCTGGGTTCAGGTGATCCACATGCCTTGGCCTCCCAAAGTGGTGGGATTACAGGTGTGAGCTACTGCACATGGCCTAAAATACTTTTAATTGTGGTAAAATACATGTAATGTAAAACTGACCATGTTACCTATTTGTAAGTGTGCAGTTCTGTGGCATTAAGCACATGTACATTGTTGTGCAGCCATCACCACATCCACCTCCAGAACTTTTTCATGTTCCCAACTGAAGCTCTGTACCCATTAAACACTAACTCCTCATCTCCCCTTCTCCCAGCCCTGGCAGCCACCATTCTACTTTCTGTCTGTATGATTTTGACTCCTCTAGGAACCTCGTATAAGTGGAAGCATGCAGTATTTGTCCTTTTGTGACTAGTTTCTTTCGCTTAGCATCATGCCTTCAAGGTTCACCCATGTTGTAGCAGGGGCCAGAACTGCCTTCCTTTTTAAGGCTGAATACTATTCCATGGTGTGTAGAGACCACCGTCTCTTAATCCAGTCATCTGTCAGTAGGTTACAGCTACAGCTAGTTTTGAGCTCTCATATGCCACATGGTTCTCATCTTCACAGAAACACAAAGAATCCTCTCCTATCTTCTCAGCCAAGCAAACAGAGGCTCAGAGGGCTTAACTCCAACTGGCCCAAGACCAGGTGCATGACTGGGTCAGGATATCAACTTAGGCTTGTTTGACTCCCAAGCCCATGCCTCCAACTAAGCCGTGCTGGAGGGGAGCTTGGGCTTTGTTCTGTGTGCTCTGGGGAGTCAAGCAGAGAGAGAAGGGACAAATCGGGATAAGTTCAAAATCCTGATGGCAAAAGTGACCTTAGGAGAAAGACGCTTAGTAATTACAGCCCTCGTCAAGGCACAGTTTTTTGTTTCAAAGGTTGTTAACAGTTATTGTGGAAAAATCAGTACCTCTATTCTGTTGTAGCAGCTGGGTTTAAAATCTGCAGTGAGAGTTTCGGGGACGGTTTTGTTCTTAAGAACAAAGCGCCTTGGCAGGGAAATGTTAGATATTCAAGTTAGTGATCGGGCCACAGAAAGACACCCAGCAACCAGGTTGGGCTGCATCCAGCCACTGGAACCACTCAACAGGCACAGAACTGGGACTGGAGGAGAAATCACTCAGGGGTTCCTGCCAGCCTGCCTGGTACCTACTTCCTAAGGAACGAGTAGGCAAAGGTACTTCCCATCTCTGACCCTCAGTTTCCTCATCTGCAAAAGGCTGGTTTTGGGTGGTTTTCAAACAGGTAATAGCTTCAAACTTAAGCCGACTCCAGGTCAAACTTAAGCTGACTCCAGCAAATAAAGCCGATAACGTGGAGAAGAGCTCTTGGATGCATAGTGGGTGCTGGGAGTTACTCCTTCCTGCCACCTCCTAATCCACTCCCTCCCTGGCCAGAAGGAGGCATTTCTGACATCTCCTCCTTCTCCCTAGGAGCACTGAGGCTGCTCCAGACCCAGGCAACCTAAGGAAGACTCCTTCTGTGCCGTGGGTACACCCGTCTCCCCCACTTATTTTTTTATTATTATTTTTTGAGACAGAGTCTCACTGTATCGCCCAGGCTGGAATGCAGTGGCACGATCTCGGCTCACTGCAACCTCCAACTCCCGGGTTCAAGCGATTCTCCTGCCTCAGCCTCCCGAGTAGCTGGGACTACAGGCACCCACCACCGTGCCTGGCTAATTTTTGCATTTTTAATAGAGACAGGGTTTCACCATGTTGGCCAGGCTGGTCTTGAACTCCTGACCTCAGGTGATCCACCCTCCTCAGCTTCCCAAAGTGCTGGGTGAGCCACTGCATCCAGCCCTGTCTTCCCCACTTCTGGCTCATCTCTGCTGAGCACTGCAGGGTGAGGCTTAGGTTAACTCCCAAGTTTAGAGTCAGCTCCAATATAGCTCTTTGAACCCTTAGCCAATGTGCTGAGTCTTGGCCTGGGAATCTGCCAAGTCTGCTGGAAACAAAGAAGGCGTGTTTTTCTTTCCTTCTCAGAGAAGAGGTGACAGCTTTCCATGCGTATAGTGAGAAAGCATGAAGACCAGGCAGCTCTGACAGCCAAGGCCAGTGGAATCGGCTGGGTCATTTCAGCTGAGCTGTTCCATGTTTTAATTCTAAGGATTCCCAAAGTCCTCACTTGGCCTGGGGGATACTTACACCCCCTCAGCCCCCCATACCAGAATGTGCCTAGGATATCCTATGAACCCTGTTCTCTCCCTCCTTAAACTACACGTGTGTATTTGTATTTCTTTGAGGAAGACTGGGTGGCAGGCACCTATGTATGTGTCTGGAACCATATAGCAAGCTAGAGGCAGATTTCAGGCAAAAGAAATGCCCTTTTGGGCTGGGCGTGGTGACTCATATCTGTAATCTCAGCAGGGAGACGGATCACCTGAGGTCAGGAGTTCAAGACCAGCCTGGCCGACACGGTGAAACCCCGTCTCTACTAAAAGTACAAAAGTTAGCTGGGCGTGGTGGTGCATGTCTGTAATCCCAGTTGCTCGGGAGGCTGAGGCAGGAGAATCTCTTGAACCTGGGAGACGGAGGTTGCAGTGAGCTGAGATCGCGCTACTGCACTCCAACATGAGCAAAAAAAAAAAAAAGGAAAAAAAATAAAACAGCCCTTTCGTTTAAGTATTTAACCAGATGAGAAACTAAGGATCAGAGAGAAAATGTGGGAAAAGAAAAATTACAGACAGAAAGTTTTACATGGCTGAAAACCATCCACAAATGATTTTGTTTCCCCTCAAACCTGGAGTCTCTCTCTCTCTCTCTCTTTTTTTTTTTTTTCTGCTGTGTTGCCCAGGCTGGTCTCCAAGTCCTGGTGTCAAGTGATCCTCCCACCTCAGCCTCCCAAACTGCTGAGATTACAGGTGTGAGAGCCGCCATGCCAGCCTAAATGTTGAGTCTTTCTTAATCTCTAGAACACAGTAGCTCCTTCAGGCCATGGGGACAGCTGGTGATTAGTTAGAGTTTATTTTTTAGGTTTTGTTTTTGTTTTGAAATTATGAAGTAATTTATGCTTGCTATTAAAAAAAAAGTCCTGAGTTGTGTAAAGGAAAAAGCTGAATCCCCCTTTGCCCACCGACAACCTACTAGTAGCTACTACTAATAATCTGGTATTTCCCAGACATTTTTTGAAATATTTTAAAACTATTTTTGAATATTTTTAAGCAAATATATGTGTGTATGAGTGCACACATACATGATTTTTCATATAAATGGAATCATGCTGCTTTTTCATTTAATACATATTGCACAGATTTTTTTCGTCAGCACATATAGATTTATCTCATTCTTTTTAATGACCGCATGGGGTTTTGTAACAGGTAGACTATGGATTATGTAATCCTCTGTTAAGGGATATTATTGTGATTGTTTTTTTACAGCCAAATAATATAGTTTAAAAGAAAGTGCCACTGTTTGCTACCTTACACACCAAGCTTTAATTATTGTTATTTTAACTTTTTTTGTTGTTGTTTTTTTTTGAGATGGAGTTTCGCTCTTGTTGCCCAGGCTGGAGGGCAATGGCGTGATCTCAGAGCTCACCACAACCTCCACCTCCCGGGTTCAAGTGATTCTCCTGTCTCAGCCTCCCAAGTAGCTGGGATTACAGGGATGCACCACCACGCCCAGCTAGTTTTGTATTTTTAGTAGAGACAGGATTTCTCCATGTTGGTCAGGCTGGTCTCGAACTCCCAACCTCAGGTGATTTGCCCGCCTCGGCCTCCCAAAGCGCTGGAATTACAGGCATGAGCCACCATGCCTAGCCGTTACTTTAATTTTTATGCCCTTTATGGAGGAAACCCTTGACAGGGTTATTTTCATTGTCTTAAATTGGCAGTGCTGTGTTAGGTTGTGGTGAAAAGAACCAAGTATGGAGGGGTTTGGAGTCCGATGTTCTCATTTATAATCTGTCTGACCTTCAACGAGGTGCTTAAGGCCCCTGAGCTGAGCGTCTTCCTCTGTGAAATGGGCTGCCCAGCTCAGTGCTGTTATGGACAGAAAGAGCTGGCACCATCAGCATGTGGCAGGCGGCCCCCAGTGCCCTGAGTCTCTGTAGAGCCCCCCAAGTCTTTGCTGTCCACCTCTCTCTCATCTGGCCAGCCACACCGCAGAGTCAAAGGTCCACCGTTTGCTGTCTGCCCAGATTTTGGATGCTTCCAGCCACTGGCGTTTTTGACCTCAGGGACAACCACCCCACTGTTTCTCCTGGCCTGTCTTGGAGAACGCTGGCGCAGACTTCCAGAGGAACTGGAGTCATTTTTGGCAAGGTAGACGGAGCACGAAACAGAATCGCTGGCCCAGCCCGCTGACCAGCAGAGACTTCACCTCCCCTCCTGGATGGTGTCCTTTGGCATTAATTGTAAAGGGCGGGAGGGCTGAGCGGGGGCTTCGTGGACCTGCAGTTTGGCTTCAGCAGCTGCCTCCATTGTCTCACCCACACAACAATAGCCACAATTAAGTGCAGCCTCTCAGCAGACTTGTTCTCTACCTTGGAAAGGACACAAGAGAAGATTAAAGAGGAGAAGCTCTCCCTGTTAGGAGGGCTGAGCACAGGAGGCAATCCTGTGCCCCCTACCGATGTGGGGGCACCTCCCTAGCAAATTAGGTGACTGACAGCGCTGCCCCTACCAGTGCTGAGTGGAAAGTCTAGACAAAACTCCATCTTCTTGGTGGCGCCCTGCATTTCTGGGGGCTCCTCTGACAGCGAGCTGAATACGCACATGGAAAGTAAATTGAGGGGATGAGGGAAGTTCAGGGCACCTTGGATCCTGGGACCCCTCACCCTGTGGTTGGCACACCTGCTGCCTGTTGCTCCTGGGGACAGTGTCTGGCCCCCCTGAGCCCAGGGTAATGAAGACCCTGGTCCCTTTCCCTCCTCACCCTCTCCCCTCAGCCCCCACATCAAGATACTCCCTGGAGATATGCTTTAGTGTAAGCCGGGGGCCAGGAATGGGAGGAAAATAACAGAAGATAACATTTGTCCTCTGCTTACGTGCTTAGCTGAGACCTTCTGACTCTTTTTAATTTACAAAAGGTAAGACCATATCTTTAAATCCTACAGACCAATGACAAATTTCCTGTCTGCTCTAGATAGGGCCTCCCCCTTTTGTGTTCCCACTCCCGGGGCTGCCATAGCAAAGTACCACAAGCTGGGTGAGTTAGAACCACGGAAGTGAATTCTCGACAGTTCTTGAGGCTAGATGTCCAAAATCAGGGTCTTGGCAGGGTTGGTCCCTTCTGGGGGCTCCCGAGAGAGAGTCCGTTTCATGCCTGTCTCCCAGCCCCTGGCAGTTGCTGGCAATTCCTGGTGTTCCTCAGCTTGTAGACGCGTCCCTCCCATCCCTGCCTCCGTCTTCGTGTGGCATCCTCCCTTCTGTGTCTCTGTATGTCTCAGTTTCCCTCTTTCTCTCATAAGGACACAGGTCATTAGATCTAAGGCCCAATCTAAAGCCAAGATGATGTCATCTAAAGAGCCCTAATTAGATATTAATTTAAAATTTTTAAAAATCAGCCAGGTGCAGTGACTCACACCTACAATTCCAGCATTTTGGGAGGCCAAGGTGGGAGGATCACTTGGCCAGGAGTTTGAGACCAGCCTGGGCAACATAGCCAGACCCCATCTCTACAAAAAAATTTTAAAAGTTAGCCAGGCATGGTGGTGCGCACATATAATCCCAGCTCCTCAGCATGCTGAAGCAGGAGGGTCACTTGAGTCCAGGAGTTTGAGGTTGCAGTAAGCTGTGATTGCACTACTGCACTCCAGCCTGGGCAACAGAGCAAGACCCTGTCTCTAAACAAATAATAATAATAATGGAGGTAATGATATTAATTTTATTGGCATGCCTCCTGTGTGTCAGGCGTTGTAAGAAATGGGCATTATCTCATTTAATCCTTACAAAATCCCCATTTTACAGATAAGGAAACCGAGGCTCTAGGGAAAGAAGTTCCCCAGCTCGTAACTATCAGTACTTGGGCTTGAAACCGTGTTTATTGGATTCTAAAGTCCATCCTTTAACTTCTGTGCACAGGAACACAAAAGGAGGAGCCCCTATCCAGGGCAGACAGGAAATTTGTCATTGGTCTGTAGGATTTAAAGATATAGTCTTACCTTTGTAGATTAAAGAGAGTCGGAATTTCTCAGCTAAGTTCATAAGCAGAGGACAAATGTTATCTTCTGTCATCTTCTCTCCTTTCTGGCTCCCAGCTTCATCCTATTATTTCCATTGCTCTGCTGCACTTTTATGTGAGTGAACAGATTTATTTACCTTTTTTCTCTCTGACTTTTTTTAAGAGACAGGGTCTCATTCTGTTGCCCAGGTTGAAGTGCAGTGGCACAGTCGTAGCTCACTGCATTCTTGACTTCCTGGGCTCAATCAGTCCTCCTGCCTCACTCTCCCTAGTAGCTGGGACTACAGGCATGCACCACCATGCCCAGCTGATTTTTGAAATATTTCTTGTAGAGGCAGGGTCTCTATTGTTGCTCAGGCTGGTCTCGAATCCTGGTCTCAAGCAGTCCTCCTGCCTGGACCTCCCAAAGTGCTGGGATTACAGGCTTGTGCCACCCCACCTAGCCTCTCTTTGATTTTCTTTACTGACTTTTTGACATCGTTTGCCCTTTTAAGGGTCATTTGAGGCAAAGCCCTCTCCAGGCTTCCATGGGTTCCTTCAAACACTGAAATGCACCCCTGAGCTCATGAACAGCAGCTGTTTCTGTGATGAGGACTGCTCTCAGTAAATAGGAATGATGACCGACAGCCACATACACAGAGCTGACCTGGGCTTCCATCCATCACTTAAATGTGCTTCTTCCCATGGCTATTTCTCACTGTGCAGAGAAATTCATCATCATGTTGCAGAAGGCCGCTATTGACACCATTATAATTGAATCTTACAAAACAGAGGGAACTGTCATTAACAGGCAGACATGGCTTTCATCAGAAAATCTCCAACCCTAGATCCAGCACCACCAGATGATCAATGTCTCCGTTTCTTCTGTGCTGCCACTGCACAGATCCAGAGCTCTTGTGAGGAGTAATGAGCAGAACAAAAAAGAGTAATGTCTCACCGGGCGTGGTGGCTCACACCTGTAATACCAGCACTTTGGGAGGCCGAGGCAGGCGGATCACTTGAGGTCAGAAGTTCGAGACTAGCTGACCAGCATAGTGAAACCCTGTCTCTACTAAAAATACAAAAAAATTAACTGGGCATGGTAGCGGGCCCCTGTAATCCCAGCTACTTGGGAGGCTGAGGCAAGAGAATCTCTTGAACCCATCTTGGCAGTGAGCTGAGATTGCGCCACTGCACTCCAACCTGGGCAACAGAGCAAGACTCCATCTAAAAAAAATAAAACTAAAAAAAGTAACCTCTCGGCCAGGCGCGGTGGCTCACGCCTGTAATCCCAGCACTTTGGGAGGCCGAGGCGGATGGATCACAAGGTCAGGAGATTGAGACCACAGTGAAACCCCGTCTCTACTAACAATACAAAAGGTCAGGAGATCGAGACCACGGTGAAACCCCGTCTCTACTAAAAATACAAAAAATTTGCCAGGCACGGTGGCGGGCGCCTGTAGTCCCAGCTACTCAGGAGGCTGAGGCAGAAGAATGGCGTGAACCCGAGAGGCGGAGCTTGCAGTGAGCTGAGATCGTGCCACTGCACTCCAGCCTGGTGACAGAGCGAGACTCCGTCCAAAAAAAAAAAAAAAAATGTAACCTCTCGACATGTGCAAGCACTGACGACTGCAGGTCGCTGGATCGAATGCTTCGTGTATGTGGCCTTAGGATCTTCCTCTCCTCTGACTGTATCTCAAGGGTAGCCACAGATGCTGCTGAGAACAGGATGAGTCCCTGCCCCTAAGGGGATCCCAGGAGAGCACACTCAAGGCTCTGCAGGATCCAAGAAAAGTAGAGTTACCCCTTGGTGGTGGGAAAGGTGGAACCTCATGGAGAAGGCAGCGTTTGGGTCTGGTGTCGAAGGCCAAACTGATAGAAGTCCATGCTGTTGGTGAAGGTCACAATGTGTTAAACCAGGGAGGCCAGCAAGTAGGAAGCCTGCTCAGAAAACACCTGCAGACCAGTTCAGCTGGTGTTTGGGTGCATGCAGGTGGGTGGTTAGAAGGAAGGAGAGGACAGTCAGTTGGCATTACCACACTTAACTCAGTTCCCTCCTGTAGCACTAGTCCCTCAGCAGCAGCTGTGTTGCAGAAATTAGTTTAGTTTAGTTTAGTTTTTTGAGATGGAGTTTTGCTCTTTTTGCCCAGGCAGGAGTGCAATGGTGAGATCTTGGCTTACTGTAACCTCTGCCTCCTGGGTTCAAGTGATTCTCCTGCCTCAGCCTCTGAATAGCTGGGATTACAGGCGTGCACCACCATGCCCGGCCAATTTTGTATTTTTGGTAGAGACGGGGTTTTACCATATTGGCCAGGCCAGTCTCGAACTCCTGACCTCAGGTGATCTGCCTGTCTCGGCCTCCCAAAGCGCTGGGATTACAGCATGAACCACTGCGCCCGGCCAAGATTTTTATTATTTCTGAATGGTTGCCCCTAGTGGATCTCTGCCTCCAGGACAGCTGTTTTCTCCTAAAGTGCATCTGGAATAGCTTTCAGGTTCACCGTCTTTCAACTTCTGGAAAAGACAGATTGAATTAACATTGTCCTCTTATGCTCCATGAACCAGGCTACAGGAGAGTAGGATCCATGGATGGAGCTCTCATCACCTTCCAGCCATGCCCCTGTTCTTGGTGTCTGCTTTGCTGAAGTGTTCCTGGAGGGGGTTGGGGTAGGAAGGAGAGGGGAAGCAGGAGAGGAAGACTCCACACCCTGAGTCTCCAGTAGGAATCTCCTCTCTAGCCCTCAGCACACAACATTCAGTGACCTGGACACTTCACTTTAGTCCTCATCCAAGCCCCTCCCCCATCCTCTGGTCCACCGAGAAGGTTCTGAAACGTATTTTGTACATTGGCATCTCTTGGTCCAGTTTGCCAGAGAAGGAGCTCAGTGTCTGTGGAACTGATGAAGCAAGTTCAGGTCAGAGAACTCCCCCCATACACAAACCAGAGACCTGGAAACAGCCAGAGAACTGTGTGTCGACTGGGTAATTCAATGCCATACCGCTCCCAAGAACTGGAAGAACCTGGTCATTTGTCACCAGAAAGGCTACGTGTCCCAGCTCTTTAACAGTGGAAACCTCGCTGTCCTGTTTGTGGAATATAATCCATCGGCAATCTAATGGTCTGTAACAATTAAGACCCAAATCAAAGGAGTTGGTTTTGAAGTTTCTAGAGCAGAAAAAAATTCTTTAAATTTCTTTGTAAAGATGGGGTTTCCCTATGTTTCCCAGGCTGGTCTTAAACTCCTGGCCTCAATATAGCGAAATTTAGATGCCTGGGTGGAAGAGCATTTGGCTTATAGTTTTTGGCTTTTCCGCTTGGTTTCTCAGAATCCTTGGAGCCCCTCTCTTCTTCTTACCACCAGTCAGCCTCCAACCCGTTCCTCTACCAGCCCCTTCCCAATTCCTTTTGAGAGATTATTATAAGTAGTACCTTCTCATTATAGGAATATTGAAAAACACAAAGCAGCATCTATGAATCTGCCTCCCATGGGAAACTACAGTTAGCATCTTGTATTTTATGTTAACCTTTTAAAAAATGTTTTAAGATGAAAATTCAAATGGATGCTATTCTGATGAGACTTGGGCTAGATGGGGCACAAGTAGGGGCTTCTTGCTTTCAGTCAGACGAAGGAGGGGAACAGTTTCCACAATTTCTAGAGGGTCCTTCATTTTGCTTTCTTGATTGTTTTAGGGAGTGGCTGAGGCTGAACTGGAACAGAACCTGAGTCGGACTTTCAAAAGCCTCTTCAGAGCAAGCGATGAGGTGAGGGGTGGGGACGGGGGCAGAAAAACAGGAGGGGGCAGTTGTGAAGGAAGTAGGGTACCTAGTGTGTGGCAGGGACCAGGAGTAGCAATCTGGCCTCCTTTTCTTTCGTTTCTGTAGTCAGGGTAATTGAGGTCCCCACTCTCCTGGTCCGTCCTTAGTGGGAAAATTTATATCCCCACTGACACACAAGGTCAGAGAATGATTATAATAATGATAGCTTAGAAATTATGCTATTACCATTACCATTTTAACATGCATAATTGGTTTACCCAAGTCCAAAATTAATTGCTGTCCCCAACTCTCTTCTTGAAGCAGAGGAGTTTAAAAACCTTTAACTCTGTAACCTGCACCCTCCTGTCTTACGTGTTAGGAGTCATCATCACTATTGTTTTATATACAGTCAATTCCTGCTCCCTGTCCCATATTTTCCACTTTCTTTACTGATCACTTCTTGCATCTCACTCATTTGCATTGAGTTCAGTTTCTTTCTTCCTGAAGCATCCCCTTTAGTAGTTCTCTCAATAAGAGTCTGTTGGTAGTAAATTCAGATTGTGGTGCCTGAAGACATCTTAATTTTAATCTTAAAGAATCATTTATCTGAGTATAGAATTTTAGGGTGTTTTCTTTTAGAAAATTCTGTCTTTGCTTGTGAGTCAGCCTCTGGTCTAACCCCCTGTATGTTAATTGTCTAAGGCAATTAATTATCCTGGACACTGCAGGTCTGATCTGCAGTTTAACCCATCTTTGAAGTATTAATTTCAATAAATAGTTTTTTTTAATTTGTGAAAGTTTTATTTGGTTCTTTTTCAAATCATTCTGATCTCTTTTGATAGAGTCTTGTATTCTTATTTTTCAGTTCCTTTTATGTCTTCAATTATTTGAAGTATATTCATTTCTAATTCTTTTTTTTTTTTTTTCTCTGTCTCTCTCTCCCTCTTGCAAGCTCTATTATTTGATGTTTTTGGAGAGTCATATTTCACTGTTTGCTCCTTTTGCTGCCGTTTGCTGTGGGGCCTTGTTATGTGAGTGTGGGTTTTGTAAATTTGGTTTATAAACTCATCTTCAGCAGTACTTAATCTGTACCTGTCTGCTTCAGTTGGGCTTGAGGAAATGACTCCTTGAGTGGTTAAGGATTTCTTCTGCCAAGCATCCTGGGGGCATTACCAGCCTAGGCTCACTTTGTTGTTGTTGTTGTTGTTGTTCTTGTTTACTTCACACCTTGGGGGTTTCCAGATCATGCAGAGAATGCAAACTCAAATCCAAGCAGTTGGGAAGGCAGGCCTAGAGCTATGAATTCCCAAGGGGGTGTCTTTTGGTTTCCTCTTAGTACCAAGCTGAAACAGATGAATTCCTTTAACATCTTTATCATCATGAGGGGATTTTTTTTCTCATCAATTTTTTCACTGAAGGTATAGCATGTCAGAGACCCCAGATTTACTGGCTTTACCATGGAGGGGCATGGAATATCACATCTCCAACTTCTCATCATAGGCCTAAGATCTCTTTTCTTGTTCCTATTAGTTGATAAACCTAGGTCTTCACATTACCAAGGTCTGCAAGGGCCCTGGGGCAGTCTCAGCCCAGAGCTTTGGTTGTGAACTCCCTCTTTACTTGACTCCTGTGAGGGGGTCCCGGGCTCTCTTGGGAGTTCCATGTGTTTGTTACAGTCTGCATGGTACTTAGAGGTCATTTGTTGTAACAGGGTTTTCAGATGAGCATATTTCTTTTGCATCACCCATGACGTCATTTGTAACTCTTCTGTTTTCTTCCTACAGAGTGTTTTATCCATGCATAAAGTCTGTGAAATGGGTAAGAGACATGCTTGGGAGAGCCACATCGGGAACCAGCTGAATGTTAAATGGATGTTTCTGCCTGTAACTGCTATGGGCAGAAGCCCTGAGCCCTCCAGCTCTGAACTTAAAGTTGCCCAACCAGGGTCTCCTTGGCCTGCATAGGGCTGACTCTAACCCCAGGCCTGAGCACACAGCCTGGAGTTCCTACCCTTTAGGGAGCTGTGGCTTCAAGATCTTAAACAGTAAGAGCTTGGAGGAGTCTTAGAGCTTGTCCAGGGCAAAATCCACCCTCTACTGATAAGGACCCCAGGATTGAGATGTTACCTCTACGGGGGTCACCCGGTGTATGCAGGTGGAGTGGGTGGGTCCCCTGCCCAGGTCTCCTCCATTGCAGTCCACTGGCCCCTCTCCATCCAGGCGCCACGTTTCCAATTCCCCCACATGGAGCCCATCCTTGTGTCCCTCCTGGGTTGGGTATGAATGAAGGGTCAGAGTTGAGATTTGATTGGAGCTCATCCCCGTGGCCCCTAGATCCAGCACTCTTCCCACAAGACCTTATTTTTGCTGCAGCACTGTGGCCTTGACATCATTCACTTGTATTTTTATGAATAATGATGACCACTGTCACTTGTCTGGGCACATGCTGACCATCTGTATAAAACTCTGGACTAACCCCCTTTAGATAAATTATTTATGATCCTCGAAGCTTTCCAAAAAATGCTACTATTTTTAATGTCCAAAGAGGAAAACAGGTCTCAGAGGGCTAAGTAACTTGTCCAAAGTGGCTGAGCTGGGGTTAAACTCCTGTGACCCTGCAGGCCATGCTCTTGTCACTGCTCAAAGAACATCTCCCTTCCCTCCCCCATACCCACATTCCCTTATTCCTTCACATTGTCTGTCACTCATTCATTCACCCATTCATTCATTCCTCAAATGCTGTGAGCACACGCTGGGTATGAGGCCAGGGCTGCATGCTCAGACACCCAGACACACGAAGCAGCGTGGCCACCCTCGGTGAGCCCACTGTCTCATGGGAGGCAGAACAGCTGGGATGCGCGCAGAGGGGCCCTGAGGTACAGTGAGCCTGGGGCACCCGCCTAGTGGGGAGGCTTAGGGTGGTTTCATCACAGGGTGACACCCTGGTCACATACCCCTTTGATATGTCTCACAAAAGCCTGGAATAGCCAGCTGCTCTGCCTCTGGGTCTTCGTGAATCTGAAAATGCCGACTGGCCCTGTTCAGGCACCAGCACTGAGGCTGTGCCCTTTGAAATTGCAGTGGTCCCTGGGCTGCCAAGGGTCATCACAGGCCATCCTCTGGGGGGACTGTGCAGCACCTTGAAGACAAGATAGGGGTCCACAGTGGGATACCATAGAGGGTCTGTGCAGCACATGGGAGGCGACAGGATCCAGCCTCCTGGCCTGGGTTCTCTTCCTGCCTAAGAGGAAAAACAGAGCAAGCCCTTAGGAAAATTCCAAGAATCTCTGGCAATATCTCCGAAGGGTCACAGTTAAGCTGGCTGGGAAAGGTTCAGACGGGGGGAGAGCAGGATCTGGGGGCTGGCAGGGTCTGGGATACAGCTGCTGTGTACCTGAAAAAGCCGGCGACTGTGGTTGGTCCAGGAGCTGTGATAATAGCCAGTGAAGTCGTGGCTAGGTGGGAGGGAACGTCAGCCTGCAGTGTGACTGTGAGATCACAGCTTGGAGCTTTTGAGGAGATGGGCTCACTCTGGCAAAGGATAAGGGAACAAAAGATGGAGGCGCTCACAAGGCCTTGCGCAAGTTCAGATGGTCTGTGAGAGGCAGTGAGGTACCCAGCCTCCGTTAGAGGCCTTAAAACGCAGAACCCTGGCCCGGGGACGGGAAAGTCAACAGGTGGCTTTTTTTGCAGGAGGACTTTTTGTAAGGACCCCAGAAGAGCCCAGCCTCAGCAGGATGGTCACCGAGGAGGAAATCCAGTTCTATGTGCAGCAGTTCAAGAAGTCTGGTTTCAGGTAAAGAGAGCGCAGGGCCCAGACACAGATGAGAGACGATCGACAGATAGTGATCTTCCGCCCTCAGGGTGGAGGGTGAGGCCCAGTTCTCCTCCACCACAGCCCTCATGGGTGCCAGGCCAGCCTCTGCTTGAATGCCTCCAGTGTCAGGAGGCTCACTACTTTTTGGTGTTCAGCCTGCTCTAGTTTGGGACACTCAGCTTGTTCTTCCTTATGCTTGCGGAGCCCCCATAGGGCAGAGGTTTTCAACTACTTTTCAGTCATGGCTCCTCGGAGAATCAGATGGCAACTCTGGGCTCTTCCTTCAGAAAGACATAAAAATCCACATAAACTCAAAAAGTGCATACATTTTGGTGCATTTGCCCTACTTCCCGATGTCATATTAGGAGGGGGCATCTTTGCTCCACCTCCCTGTGTCCCTCTCAAGTGGGCTCCCTGGGGCAGGCGAGTGGCCTCTGGATGGTGAGGCTGCTCAACCAAGGTCCCCAGCATCAGCAACCTCCCCAGCCTCCAAGGCGACACGATGACATTCCCCGGACAGTCCTGTAGGGCCGGCTTCTGTGTGTCCCAGAAGACCACCCAGAGGCTGCCAGTTCACTCAGTGGAGTCCTGTGTCCTTGCACAAGGCCTCGCTGCTAGAGCCTGGCAACTGCGCCCGACAGCACGGCGTGGGTCCTGGGTTCTACTCCCTTGCCCCCGCAGGAGGCTTTGCTCTTCCCAGGATGACTGGCCGTGCAGAGCAGGTTTCTGTTGGTGTGTGTAGCAGAGCCGTCTACTTACCGCCTCCCTCTTTTTACTTTCTGATCTCTCCCCAGAGGTCCTCTAAACTGGTACCGAAACATGGAAAGGAACTGGAAATGGGCCTGCAAAAGCTTGGGGCGGAAGGTGAGTGCCAGGTTCAGTGTGGTCTCCTCTGCACCCCAGAACCCACCCATGGGGCTTCCCATTGGCCTGAGCTGATGTGACCTGGGCCAGAGCTGGTCGTGGACAGACCTGCTGGCTACCTCCTTTCCCTTTGGGGTTTGGGAAGTGACTCCCTTCAGGGATTTCCCGTTAGGATCTTTCTTGCTGGTATTTCCCTTGGGATGGTAGAGGGTGACGTTGGGGATGGAGGTGGGGTGTGTCCAGGTTACTGCAGCATCCATCCGGAATCCCCAGGTCCCCTGGTGGTACCCCAAGCCAGGGCTGCAGATGGCCCAGGGCACCTCCCAGAAGCGACATGGATACTGGAGCTCCCAGCGCTGGAGGAGCATTAGACGCTCTCAGAGATGTGACTTCAGCCTCTGGTTGAGTCACCTTGCACAAGCGAATCTCTGAGTCTCAGTTTCCTCATTTGTCAAGCAGAAGATAGGTTTCCAATCTCTGGGTCTGTAGAAGGAGTAATCGAGGTCCCCAGTTTACATTCAAAATGTTTAAAAATCTAAGGGAAATCAAATTATTCCCCAGTGTGATTGCGCAGGTCGCCAGGCCTTCATCGGCTCACTCAGTAACCCTGGTTACCTTGTTGGTTCACTCTGTAAGTGAACACACTGCTACGTGCCAGGCTTCCTGCGAGACCCTGGGATACCATGGTGTGTAAACAGACCAGGTCTTGACCTCCCGAAGTTGGGTCTTGAGGCACTAGAGTGTATAACATCATGGTTAAGAGCAGCCTAGGAAGCACATGGGCTGAGTCTAATCCCTGTGTGACCCTGGGAAAGGTACTTAACCCCTCTGATCCACTGTTGCTTCTTCTGCAATATGGAAGTGGCAAGAACAGTGGCTCCCTCATAGAGCTGTGTAAGGATGAAATGGGTGAAGGTACATGACCTGTTACAAGCAGTACTGGGAACCTAGTAGCTCCATTAGTGTTCCTTGTCATTGTCATCATATGACTGATGAAAATGACCAAACTGCAGTTGAACAGACAAAATCTCTCAAAGCGTGGAGGAAAATATTGACAAAGGCACTGGGAAGGTGAATCCCAATGGTGCTAAGGTCAGAAACCCTCCTCTTCCACAGTTTCTTTTTTTCTGGAAACAGTCTTGCTCAGTTGCCCAGGCTAGAGTGCAGTGGCGTGATCTCGGCTCACTGCAACCTCTGCCCCTGGGTTCAAGTGATTCTCCTACCTCAGCCTCCCAAGCAGCTGGAATTACAGGAGTGCGCCACCACAACCTGCTAATTTTCTGTGTTTCAGTAGAGACAGGGTTTCACCATGTTGGGCAGGGTGGTCTCAAACTCCTGAGCTCAGGTGATCCACCCACCTCGGCCTTCCAAAGTGCTGGGATGACAGGCCTGAGCCGCTGCGCCCAGCCTCTCTTCCGCAGTTTCCGGTCGGATCTTCCTCTCTCCTCCCCTACTTCCTCCCATCCCGCCCCCCTGCCACCCCCTACCCAGTTCACATTTTAGCTTGGAACATTCTAGAGTTTACAAACCTCATAGAAGCCTCAGGATTCATTTTAGCCACAAATCATTTTTGACCTTCTCCTGGCTCCTGGTTATGGGAGGAGGGAGGGGTGCGGAGAGACGCCCATCAGTCCATGTGTAAATGAAAATAGTGCAAGTTCCTCAACCAGAGATGGGTCAAAGGTGCTTAGAAATTAGGGTAATGGTGGAGCCAGAACAAATAAAAAAACACAGAGGTTTCCTGGCCTTCCTGTGCATGCCTCCCTACGTTCAACTCATTTGCCTGCAGTTAAAAGGGAAGTCATTTTGCTGCTGTTCATGTCACATTGATAACTATCGTGACTGCCCCCATTCTCTCCGGAACCTTGGCCGCCCCTTTTAAGCGTCTGTTTAATTCAGAGAAGAGGAATCTTGATCTTCATTCAAGGGTGTCTTCCCTCTTGGTGCGGTCGATTCAGTTCTCCCAGTTACACGCAGCTCTGCACACGTTCTCACTCACACACGTCTGCACACACAAGACCCATGTTGGCCTCTGCACTGCTGAAGCTGTCATTTTAAAGATCTCCAGTAATAACCACGAGTCTGTTGTGCAAAGTTTGGCAGATACAACGTCAGGACCACAACAGGGCGGTGGGCAGGGGTCTTTCATGGGAGAAGGGAGGGCTTCCCTTGTGGAGTGCCGGCCACTCCTGTTTCCTGTTCTCTCCCCAGATCCTGATTCCGGCCCTGATGGTCACGGCGGAGAAGGACTTCGTGCTCGTTCCTCAGATGTCCAAGCACATGGAGGACTGGGTGAGGGAATGGCCCTGCACAGGGGTCATCGGTGCCCCCCGGGAGAGGGCACGGGCAAGGGTGCTCAGAGGGAAGATGGCAGCGGAGGATACACCTTGTCATGTGGATGGGACCGCGGTTGAAGCACTTCAGTAACATCACTGTCCCCCGCTTGCAAGCAGCAACCGTGACTGTGCCTTCCTTTCCCCTGCATGGATGTGGGGTTTCATTCACTCATTATTCCCTTCCTAAGTCATGCAGGGTTCGGGCAGGGTGGCCTGCGGGGAGCAGAGAGAAGGCGTCCATTGCCCGTTGCTCTAACCTGAGACACACCCATCTGCATTCTTCCATTTACCTTCCTGCATGGGGTTTCCTTTCAGATTCCCCACCTGAAAAGGGGACACATTGAGGACTGTGGGCACTGGACACAGATGGACAAGTAAGGAGGTTGGGGGCACCTGGGGTCAGGGAGAGCAGGGCCCCCTGTTCACCTTCCATAAAAGCTTTCCTGGTTTCATTGTGGTGGCTTTGGCCTGGCTTAGCCACTCATATCACTTACCTCTGCCTTCGAGTTGGGTGGGTAGGCACAGACAAGTGTGAATGGCTTTGTTTTTTTCTTCTCTCTTTCCTCCAGGCCCGCCGAGGTGAATCAGATCCTCATTAAGTGGCTGGAGTCTGATGCCCGGAACCCACCGGTGGTCTCAAAGATGTAGCACGCAGCGTGCATCCACGCTCAGCAGGTGTGCCGTCCTTCCGCCTGCTGGGGCATCATTCTTAGTATACAGAGGTGGCCTTACACACATCTCTCATGGATGGCAGCATTGCTTTGAAGGGGTTTGCAAAAAAAAAGATTTTCATTACATAAAGTGAATCAAATTTGACATTATTTTAGATCCCAGAGAAATCAGGTGTGATTAGTTCTCCAAGCATGAATGCATCGTCCTTTTATCTCTAAGAACCCTTAGTGTCCTGTGGGGGAACAAAATGGGGTGGCGAGGTGGTGATTTCTCTTTAACTGACCAATCCATAGTTTTGCAGAAAAATCAGCCATTCACTGAGAAGAATCTTAGTAGAGATTGGGATGCGTTACTCAATAAAGCTAAGATGACTATGCTGCTGGTCGCTGTTCTTGGAGAGGTGGAGTGACTGTTCAAGGAGAATGCATGGCGTTGGGATGAGCCCTTTCTCTCTGCTTTTGAGCCCTGTTCTGGGCTCCGAGGTGCTGCATGATCTAGGCCTTGCTGGCCAGGAGACACTTCTACGGGGGTGGCAGTGTCTCTTGTGCTCTGTCCCCTAAAGCAGCCACTGGCCACAGGTAGCCACCTGCCTTTCTCCCAGCTTCCCTAGCAGATTTTGCTCAGGCACAAATGCGCACCTTGAGCATGCGAAATGTGCTAGTGAGGCTGAGGAAGCGAATTTTAAATTCCATTGAATTTTAATCAGTTTAAAGTTAAATAGCAGCAGCTGTCATGAGGCTCAGGCAGATCCAGCCCATCTTCCCCTCTGCCCTCTCCTCCCTCCTGTCACATCCAGTTAGGTGCCTGTCTCACTGATGTGTTTCCTGCAGTGGTCTCTCCCCTGCCCTGCTTCTGGCCCCAGAGTCCTGGAGCAGCAGCCTCTTCACGGGTCTTGCCGCCCACGTGGTTGGATCCTGAACCTTGCAGGGCCTCCCCCACTGCCCCTGCCCACCCCAAGCCTGGCCCCATCACCTTCCAATTCCTAACTGCCCTCCAGCAGCACACTCACAAGTACTGGTCCTCCTTAACCCTCTGCCCGACTTACTCATTCTTTGCCTGGAATGTTCCTCCTGCTACCTCCTCCAAGCCCATAAGCTGGGTCCCGAGCCCTTTCTCCCTGCCCGCCTTGCATGGTTATCGGGCTCACAGATGCACACACAATGGCCTCGCTGCACTTGCGAGGGGAAGCTTGCTGAAGAAGCGGCCCCTCCAAGCTGAGTTCGGCATGCTGACGGGCACGAGTTGGCCAGGCCACAAGGGCCTGAGTGTCTGTGTATGGGGAGAAAGCCAGGGGAGGTTTGAAATGGAGACTGCTGGCGTTTCTTCACTGCCCTAGTGCACCTGGAGTCTTCCATGCACCACCTCTGATCCTTCCAGAGAGTCCTTCCCATTTAACAGAAAGGGAAACTGAGGTTCAGATAACTTGCCCAGGACTACTTGGCTACATGGAGGCAGAGCCTGGATTCAGAAGCAGGCTCTCTGGCTCCTAAGGCTGAGCTTTCTTTATGAAAAAAAAGTTATCCTCTCTAAATCTGGAGGCAGACCACCTAGGTTAGGTCTCTGGTCTGCTGCATACTCACTGTGTGACCTTGAAAAAGGAGGTCTGTGCCCCAGTTCCCTCATCTATAAAAAAGGGGATGTTAATAGGACCTAATTCATGGGTGGTTGTATCGAGTATGTTAATATACACAGAGTTCTAGAACAGTGCTTGGCATGGAGGAAGTGCTATAGAAGTATCAGCTGTAAGATTTCCAGCTTGTCTTAGGACAAGACCTATAAGGGCTTTCCATTTCGAGCCACGCCACCACCATCTCAGTCTTTTGCATCTGAGAATTTAAAGGCAAGCATGGGGCCTGGGGGAAAGGCTTACACCAGATCACATGATTTTCCTTACTGGGTGTATTCAAGCTCATTTGTAAGGGAGCAGTTAGGGGAAAGGAAATAATCAAAACCTAAGAGTGTCCTTTACTAGAAGGAGCACGAACAGCAAACCTGTCTTCCCAAAAGTCTCGCTTTTAATGTTCTATCCAGTCATCTCCATCAGCCATCAGAAAGGCCTCAGAAATTCTGCTCCTTTAGCAGATAAGAGTTGAATAACTCCAGTTCATAGCATTGTCACAAAAATATAACTAGTTATACCAGATTGAGGGCTGTATCAGTCTGTTCTCCCATTGCCATAACAAACTACCAGAGACTGGCTACTTTATAAAGAAAGAAGATTTAATTGGCTCACGGTTCTGCAGGCTTTACAGAAAGCATGGCTGGGGAGGCTCCAGGAAACACAATCATGGCAGACGGTGAAGGGGAAGCAGGCACATCCTACGTGTCTAGAACAGGAGGAAGAGAGAGAAGGGGAAGGTGCTACACACTTTTATAAACAGCCAGATCTCGTGGGAACTCACCATCATGAGAACAGCAAGGGGGAAATCCGCCCCCACCATCCAGTCACCGCCCACCAGGCCCCTCTTCCAACATCGTGGATTACAATTTGGGTGGGGACACAAATCCAAACCATATCAAGGGCCATAAAGGACACTGGACTGGAAGAGGAGGTCTTTAGGTTTTTCAAGAAGATTCTGGAATGTCCAGGGCTATGTTTCCTGGTCTGCTTTGAGGACCTTTGGGCCACACATCACGTGCTGCAGTGGTGGTATCGGGGCATTCCCTGGAACAAGCAGGGATGATTTTCAGATGCCATTTTAAGTACAAATGGCAAGGAGTGTGTTCAAAATGATTTAATTATAAAATGCTATATTTTGGGATTGAATTTAAATTTTTAATTAACATACTAGTTGCACATATTCATGGAGTACATAGTGATGTTTTGATACACATAATATGTAGCAATCAGATCAGGGTAATTACACCTGTCATCTCAAACGTTTATCATCTTTGTGTTGAGGACATTTAATAACCTCCTTCTGGCTATTTGAAACGATGTATCATTGTTGACTCTAGTCATTGCTCAGTACTACACAACGCTAGGATTTACTCCTCCCACCGAGCTGGAATTTGACATTCCTTAACAAATCCCTCCCTATCCCCCACCTCTTCCCCCAGCCCTTCCCAGCCTCCTGTCCTCTGCTCCACTTTTTACTTCTAGGAAATGAACTTTTTTTTAGCTTCTGCATATGAGTGAGAACATGTGGTGTTTCACTTTCTGTTCCTGGCTTATTTCACTTAACAGAATGCTCTCCATTTCCATCCATGTTGCCGCGAGAGACAAGATTTCATTCTTTTTTTGTGGCTGAATAGTAAAAAACATGTTATTTTTATGTCATGATTACAAAGGGAATAGATTACAAGTATATTCACCTCTGCTAAAAGAAATCGGCGCTTTAAAAAGAGGTCCAACAGTCTTCATATTCTCTCTCACACCCTCCATCAGTGGGTTGTGCTGCTCCCAGGAGGCTGAGATCACTCATATAGTCTGTCAAGGAAGGACCACTTAGTGGCTGTCAATTAGCAACATCTAAGGTTTCCAGGAGACCCGTTTTCTAAAAAGTGAGTCTATTAGACTAGGCAGGACAAAAAGCTATTTCCGTCTCTCTTGGGGTGTAGGGAATCCATGGTTTTAGGCCTCGACATGACTGTCCACCAGTTTCCATATCGTTCACAGCCACATTACCATCAACACAAATTAAAAGCAAACAATGGTTAAAATATCTAGGTCAGAGGCTCAAAGGGTTTTTTCCAACAGGAATTGGGTGACAAATACTATGCCTCACTGTTCAGAGGAATCCATCTGGCCACAAATGATAAAATACTTTCTTGCCTGAGAAATTGTGGAGTATCAACTCCTGCACCCAAATGTGTAACTGTCTGTCTCCCTGTTAGACTGTGAGGGCCCTGAGATCGGAGGCTGCCTGTCTTAAGTAATTCGTCTTTGAACCCAACTCAGCACTGGCCTGGCATATTGAAAATGCTCATTAGATGTTTGCTGAATAAATTGGAGAGTAAATGCATAAATGGATGAATGGACAAATGCATTAGTTTCAAGTTAAAATAATTAAAATTTGGTCAGCCATGGTGGCTCACACCTGTAATCCCAGCACTTTGGGAGGCCGAGGTGGGCAGATCACCTGAGGTCAGGGGTTTGAGACTAGCCCAGCTAATATGGCAAAACCCCATCTCTACTAAAAATACAAAAATTAGGTAGGTGTGGTGGTGGGCTCCTGTAATCCCTGCTACTCGGGAGGCTGAGGCAGGAGAATCACTTGAACCCAGAGGCAGAAGTTGCAGTGAACCAAGATCATGCCATTGCACTCCAGCCTGGGTGACAAGAGGGAAATTCCATCTCTATAAATAGCCTGATATCCTCAAGGTTCATTCATGTTGTCACATGTGCATGTGTGGGAATTTTCTTTCTTTTTAAGGCCAAATAATATTACATTGTATGTATAGACCACATTGTGTTTATCTACTCATTGGCAGGAGAAGGTCCAATAGCCCATGCTCTAAGGCCCTTCCAATGTGACTTGGGCTTATGTCAGAGTTTCAAAGACAGAAACAATTTTTTTTTTTTTTTTTTTTTAAGATGGAGTGTCACTCGGTTGCCCAGGCTGGAGTGCAGTGGCATGATCTCGGCTTACTGCAACCTTCACCTCCCGAGCAATTCTCCTGCCTCAGCCTCCCGAGTAGCTGGGATTACAGGTGTCCACCACCATGCCCAGCTAATTTTTGTATTTTTAGTAGAGACAGGATTTCACCATGTTAGCCAGGCTGGTCTCGAACTCCTGACCTCAGGTGATGTACCCGCCTCGGCCTCCCAAAGTGTTGGGATTACAGGCGTGAGCCACCACGCCCAGCCCAACAGAAACAACTTTTTATTTATGCAACTCAAAGTAAGAGAATTCCTGAGAAAGCCCCAAGCAGTGATATTCATTTTCATTTGAATGTATTAAAGGATAAATATGTATTTATCATCTTTATCAATTATCTTGGACTCAGATGGAAAAAGAAGTCCGAAGTACTTTAGGCAGCCTCGTCTACTTTGTCTCATGTGCTGAAGGAATGTTACGCCCTACGTTGTATTTTAAAGAGAACATGCTGGTGGAATGAGGCAGGGAAGGGAGACCTGCAGACCAGAAATGGTTAAACACCCTTCATGATGTCCACAGTAAGGACACGGGTGTTCACAGAAATGTGTTAGGTTCCCTCCTTCTGTATTAAGGAGGCATTCTCAATGATTAACAAGTCTGGCAGGGGAAAAGATCTAAAAACAAGCCCTTCGGTGACCACCAAGGCAGTAACATTCATTTTCCTTGCCAAGAAATGTTTGTAAAAGTTAAGACTCAGCAAGCCCAGAACAGGCTGAGCCCTTTAGACGAGAAATAAATAACCCCTCGACCACAATCATGGGAGAGTGGCAACACAGATCCAATGAACTGATTCACGCTATTTTTGCTGAGTTTCATATTCTCATGTAATTTTATTTTTTTCAATAAAGGCAGTTTATAAAATTGATGTGCTTGGCTTAGGGTGGGGGTAGAAGCGTTCCATCCAAGGGCAGTAATGCCGGGGGAAGAAAGGAAACCTCCTGCGTGGATCCAGGCTCTGGAAGTTTCAGGGGAGGAGGGCAGGGAGTCCACAAGGGTCCCAGGGCTGTGGAATAGACCAGGCCCACCCACACCCCCAAGCACTAGGCTCAAAATGTAGTCACAAAAAGAGGAGCGCTTGGACTGGACTACAGCTGAAAGCAGAATTTGTGGGTGGAGAGGAGGATGTACTTGCCTTGAAATTATGAGGACAGGGTTTGAGAAGGAAGAGGGGAGTTAGAAAAGAAAAGAACTTTTATCTGAGGAACACAATCCTTTTAATGACCAGGCCCAAAGACACATTAAAACGATACGGCAATCATACCCTCCTCCCGGCTTTGAGCTCTGTCTCCATCTCTTGAAGCTGCTTGCTTCTGCCACAGGTACCTATAAATTAACCTAACAGTGCCACCCTGGACACTCGGACCCATATCCTATAGCTTAACAATGCCTAGCTGTTAGCGAACTCATCAATGTTATTTCTGTAAAGCAATGAGAAATGCTGACAAACAATTTTGTATCAGTTCACTCCCTGTCCGCCTTTTTTGCCTTTAAAAGTCCACGTGTAACTGCTGCTAATCAGAGCGTCTATTCAGGGCAACTTGAATCTATGCTCCCAGGTTGCAATCTGCAAGCTTGGCCCAAATAAACCCTCTACTCAGGTTAATTTCGCTGCAGCTTCTTTCCTTTAGGGTCTGCAGAAGCAAGTTCTTGGTTTGGGGTGATACCAGGCTACACCTCTAGCATGCCCTCCCCCCTTGCCAGGCGCCTCTCTGTCCCCAGGACTTGTGACCTCAGTCCTTGTGTTGGCCACAGCCCCTGGGCCCCTTGCAGAACTTTGGAACAGTGAGTGTGGAGAAGGAACAGCTGCCAACCTAACAACTGCTCTCTCCAGTCTCAGCCCCAAGGCCTCCGCACCCGAAGTCCTGCCTTTTCCAGCGAGGAGTCTGCGGTCTACCCCTGGGCCATGGAGCTGGCAGTTCTGGGGCCCCGCAAGCCCTGCCCCTCCCTCAGGGACAGCCCCAAGTGCGCATATGCAAAGGAAAGAGCCCTGACCCCAGGCTCTCCGGCATGCAGACACGATCTGCTACGGCTGCCATAACAAAGTCCCCCAGATCAGGTAACAAACAGAGACATTTGTGTTCTCACAGTTCTGGAGGCTGGAAGGCTGGGATCAAGGCGTTGGCAGGGCTGGTTCCTTCTGAGGCCTCTCTCCTTGGTTTGTAGACAGCCACCTTCTCCCTGAGTCTTTTTCTCATGGTCTTCCTCCGTGTGTGTGTCCTAAGCTCTTCTTATGAGGAGACCAGTCATGTTGGACGAGGGCCCTACCGTCTGTGCTACAGCCACCAATATCCTGTCCTGTCTCCCTAACAGTGGGGGGTGCTGGCCTTGGTCACCCCCCGGGTCTGGCAAGGGAATGAACACACGCAGGGACCCAGGTTTCAGCTGCACAGGCCTGCGCCCTCCTCCAGCCCAGGGTGCCTTGGCAGCCCCACATCAAGACCCCCCAGCAGCCCCAACATCACAGCCTCCCCTGATCTGTGGTGTTAAGCACCTAGTTAGAGGCTGGGGGTGTCCTTTGGCTCCAGAATCCCTAGGGTTGGGGTCAGAGTTCAGAGAGCTAAACCCTGCCCTCCCACCTTCCCTCAGAGAGGGAGCCCAGGGCGGGGGTCAGGCCTGAGCAGCTGTTTGTTTATGGCCTTCATCCTGCCTAAGTGGAGCCTGTCTCAATGCTGCTCACCTGCCTCTCCTGCCAGAGACCCCTCCCCGCTTCTCAGGAGCAAGAGCAGTGAGCAAGGCCCAAAAAACAGACTCACATTGACAGATGCAGAAAGGCACAAAGTGGCATTTAGCTGGCTTTACAGATGAGGAACTAAGGATCAAAGAGGGTGAGCGATTTGCCTGGGGTCACAGAGCCAATCAGCGGCAGGGCTGGGCACAGACTCAGGACTGATGCCAGCTCTGTGATCAGTTACTGTCCATGCAATTGAACCAGTACCTGGTGAGTGCCCCCAGGTGCCTGCCAGCGAGTCAGCGTGCCGGGCAGGTGTGCTGCATGTTAGGGCTCCCGTTCTCACCTGCTGGGGCCAGCTCCCCTCAGCTGTAATTTTTGCCAGATAATCTCCCCTTCTCCTATGCCTGCCAGCAAGGCTCTGGGATTCTCTCTGCTATTTCCTTATTTGCTCAGGCTGATGGTCTCTAACTTGTAGAAAACGTCCCGGCTGAGACATCAGTCATGGTGGCAATGAACTCTGATTGCTCATTAGTGAGGATTGGGCTCCAGCAATCGATTTCACTAAGCTCTGTGACCCAGGTCCGTGGAATGCGCTGGTGCTTTGGAGTAAGACAGATGTGCCTTCTTATCTCAGTTCCACCACTGATGTTTGTGTGACCTTGGGCAAGTGACTTCAAGTCCCAGACCTCAGTCCCCTCCCTGTAAAGTGAAGAGACCATTCCCACAGCCCAGGGCTGCCATGGGGGTCTCATGACATACTACCCTAGTCCACATGGTAGGCACCAAACAGACGTTACGTCTCCTCCTCTCCCTTCCAGCTCTTAGTCTTTGCCTAGGTCCTCGCACCTCCCAGGGTGAGAATAAGTGGAGAATTTGAAGTCCATCTAGCAAAGTCAAGACCCTCCAGGAGTACCCCCTCTTTGGTTGGTGACTGTGCAACTACAGAAGCAATCCTGGCTTCCCGGTCTGAATGGTGGTGGGAGCACAGGGGTGGAGGAATGCTAGACCCAGCTCAGCCCAGTGAACTTGGGCCAATCTCTACTCCACCCAGTGCCTCATCTTCACCTTCGAATAGAACGCATTACCCAGAATATTCCTAAAGCTCCAGCATTCTCAGACTCCAGCAGAGGACGTGGCTCGAGCTGATCCCAGGCTGGGACAGACCCACTTATGCTCCCAAGAAGCCTGGCAGCAGGAGTGAGAGCTGGGCAACCACCTGGCTCCTCCCGGCCTGCACTGGTCTCTTACAGGTGGATGAGGAGAAGCAGGTGACCATGGAGGCTGGCATCCTCCTGGCCAACCTGCACCCACAGCTGGATGAGCATGGCCTGGCCCTGTCCAGGTAAGAGCCCGTACTCCCATTCCTGGGTGGGCCAACGCAGCCTGCCCATCCCCCACCCTGGCCTGGCTGGACACTCAAGGATCTGGCAGGAGCCACAGAGGAGCGCCTCCCAATGTGCACCCCTTTCTCTAGGCTCCTGTTCTTCCCCCTTGGGGTGCCTGTCTTCCCATCCCCTATGGGTTCAGGGGCTGTTGTGTTGGGAATAGAAAGAAATGGGCCAGAAATTAGATGAGCACTAAATAACAGTCTCAGAGATGAGACAACCCTGGATTAAGTCATTCTGAAAACTTGCAACAAACAACTCCAGGGATCCAAACACAAGAAAATGCAAATAAACCCTCAAAGGAACAGAAGACCCTGATGACTAAGCCACAGGGTTTCCTGGCATGCCTATCCATGGCTTCACTTGTCCCTCCATCCAAACATGGTATCAGTGATGGCTCAGGTTTAATATCAGGGGATTTCCTTTGAAATAGGAGCCAAACACAGCCAAAGGAGTGAATCTCTAACTGTGGAATTTCTACCATTAGAAACAGGTGACAGGTGTTTGGAACAGTGGTGTAAGCATTGTCTTTGCAGCTGGAAATCATAGCCATGGAAACCTGTGGTTGGTTTTCACGTGGGGGTGGTCTGCACACCTTAGCTTTCTTATCACAGGCCCTGGGGCATCATGATTCCTCTGCACTCTGGAAACCCTCTGTTCTGGCCTCTCTAAGGGCCATGGCAATGCAAACATTTATAGAATATCTGCCATGTGCAGGCCCTGTTCAGGCCTTGGAGAGGCAAAGATGAACAAATCCCAGACCCCACAAGCGAGGAGCTCCCAGCAAGGGGCCACATAGACGAGGAACTGGCAGGCATCACACAGAGCAATAGGTTCGATGTCAGTGGAGCATTCAGGGCAGCCTGGGGCCCAAGTTCAGCTTTGGCAGGCAGGGGAATGTGTGAGATGGTGAGCATAGGAACCGGATCCCTTCGGGGGGACCCCCGGGTTGAGCCCCAAAAGATGATTAGGTATTAACCAGCAAGAGGAGAGGAGGGAGGAATCCCAGGCAGAGGGAGCCACAGTAGCAAAGCCCAGGAAAGGGACAGAGTGTGAGGTGTGCGGAGCCTGGAAGCAGACAGTGGAAACAGCCCGTGACCAATGACTAACAGGAGGAAATGTGTTCTTCTTAATTACAGACATCAGCTTCTGGGCCCTGAAGCATCCTTGCCCGTCTATGATGTGTCCCTGTCCTCCCCTAGGGGCCCTGTCCTCCTCGAATGGCTCCTGGGATGAGGCCCATCTGCTTCTCCAAAGGCAGCTTGGATGTCCCATTCTGTATGTCCTAGGGGGCTGCCTGGGACTGTAGTTCCAAGGATGCTGGGGCGCTTTCAGGAAGAGGAAGGCTGCATGTGGAGTCTGGATGCCCTCTTTGGTTTCACTGTCACACCAGCCTTGTAGGGAAAGGATGAGAGTCTCACTTACAGACACAGAAGCCAGAGTCTTACCCAAAGATGTTGTAGGAAAGGGGTCCCGATCCAGACCCCAAGAGAGGGTTCTTGGATCTCGCACAAGAAAGAATTCAGGGTGAGTCCATAGAATAAAGCAAAAGCAAGTTTATTAGGAAAATAATAAAATAAAGCAATAAAAGAATGGGTACTCCATAGATGGAGCAGCCCTGAGGGTTGCTGGTTGCCTATGTTTATGGTTATTTCTTGATGATATGCTAAACAAGGGGTGGATTATTTATGCCTCCCCTTTTTAGACCATATAGGGTAATTTCCTGACATTGTCATGGCATTTGTAACTGTTATGACACCGGTGGGATGTAGCAGTGAGGACGACCAGAGGTCACTCTCGTGGCCATCTTGGTTTTGGTGGGATTTAGCTGGCTTCTTTACTGCAACCTGTTTTATCAACAAGGTCTTTATGACCTGTATCTTGTGCCAACCTCCCATCTCATTCTGTGATTTAGAATGCCTTAACTGCCTGGGAAGGCAACCCAGTAGGTTTCAGCCTCATTTTTACCCAGCTCCTATTCAAAATGGAGTCGTTCTTGTTCACATGCCTCTGACAAAGTCATGCAGCTGGAAGGCTCTGAGACCCCGTGTGTTTGGTGCCAGGTGGGGCAGGGCAGCATGATGGTGAAGCCCAGCTCTGGGAGCAGTCTGCCTGGGCACGAGCCTGCCTCTACCTTGCACCAGCTGTTAGGCAAGTGCCTTGTGCGTCGGGGCCACAGAGTCCTGCCTTAGAAAACAAGTCTCTAAAATAGGGGTATTCGGAGGGCTGGTTGAGTTAGAGATGCCCCTCGTAGTATGATTCGGTAAACGTCAGCCTCCTTCATTCTGGTTCTGTCAAGGCCTCGATCCGGGGACTCTGGACATGGGCTTTCTCCTCCCACTGTTATCTGTACCCTCTCAGGGACTGAAGTCCAATTTTCCTTCCAATTGACCCCTTTTTGCTGAAAGCCTCACTTTTATCTCTGTCTTTTAACAGGGTCCTAAGCATCTTCCCTCTTCCTTTTTAGTCTTCATACACTTCATGGAGAAGAGAAGCTCCTGCTGTCCCTTCACTGGCATTTGGGTCACTCTCATTCTTCACTGTTACAAACAATGCTGTGAGGGACATCCTCACATGTGTGCCTGCCATGTACTGGAGTATTTTCCTAGAGCAGAATTTCTAGAGTCCTCTTCTATTTAATCATTTTTAAAAATTTTGGATTCAAGAGCACATGTGCTTGTTTTGTCACATAAGTATATTGTGTAATGGTGGGGATTGGGCTTCTCGTGTACCCATCACCCAAATACTGAACATTGGACCCAGTAGATCATTTTTCGGCTCTCCCCCTTCCCCATCCTTCCCCATTTTTGGAGTTCCAGGTGTCTATTATCTTCATCCTTATGTCCATGAAATTACAGATGTGAGCCTTATGTCCATGTGTACCCACTGTTTAGCTTCTACTTATAAGCAAGAATATGCAGTGTTTGATTTTTCTGCTTCTGAGTTAGTTCACTTAGGATAGTGGCCTCCAGCTGTATCCATGTTCCTGCAAAGGACATGATTTTATTCTTTTTTATAGCTGCATAGTATTCCATGGTGTATATGTACATTTATTTTATCCAATCAACCATTGATAGACACTTAGCTTGGTTCCATGACTTTGCGATTGTGAATTGTGCTGCAACAAGTATACAAGTGCAGGTGTCTTTTTAATATACTGACTTCTTTACCCTTAGGTAATACCCAGTAGTGGGATTGTTGGGTGGAATGGTAGTTCTATTTTTAGTTCTTGGAGAACTCTCCATACTGTGTTCCACAGAGGTTATACTAATTTACATTCCTACCAGCATTGCATAAGCATTCTCTTTTCTCTGCATCATTGTCAACATCTGCTGTTTGGGACTTTTTATTTTTATTTTATTCTTATTTATTTATTTTTTTGAGACAGTCTTGCTCTGTCACCCAGGCTGGAGTGCACTGGTGTGATCTTGGCTCACTGCAACCTCCTCCTCCTGGGTTCAAGCGATTCTCTTGCCTCAGCCTCCTGAGTAGTTGGGACTACATATGTGCACCACCACACCTGGCTAATTTTTTTATTTTTAGTGTAGACAGGTTTTTGCCATGTTGGCCAGGCTAGTCTCAGACTCCTGACCCCCTGATCCGCCTGCCTCGGCCTCCCAAAGTGCTGAAATTACAGGTGTGAGCCACTGCGCCCAGCCAGGACTTTTAAGTAACAGCCATTCCGAGTGGGGTGAAATGATATCTCACTGTGGTTTTGATTTGCATTTCTCTGATGATTAGTGATGTTGAGCATTTTTTGTATATTTGTTGGCCGTGTGTGTCTTCTTTTCAGAAATGTCTGAGATCTTCTTTTCACATTCTGCCATTTTCAGAAGAGGCATTATCACCCACTAACCCCACCAATATGGACAAAGAGATGAGAGTAGCCAGGAGGGTGAGCGGGTGGATGAGGGAAGGCTAGAAGAGGCTTGTGTGTCTTTCACTCTGTCCTCATTCAGCCAGGGCAGCCCCAGGTCTCATCTTCTCTCTCTGGGAAGGCATGAGGTGATATTTCCTAATCACTGTCATGTTGGGTTGAAAGTGGGAGATGTGGAGCCTCTGGTGTCCTCCAGCCTCCGTCAAGGGGCCTCGGTCTGCACTGGAGGAACCTGCCACATCCCTGCCCTCCCATCTTTTACCTGTAGAGCACTGTGTGTAAGCTGAGAACAGCTGGGCTCTCGGGAAGCTGTCTCACAGCTTGTGAAGCTCCAGGCGCCTGAGCCCTTGGAGGTCTTCAGAAAATACCTGTTTCCTTCTCCTTTAAGTTAGGGCTGAGGTGACTCAGAAAGTTCCTGGGAAGTAAGATTTTTTAAACTCCGGATCCGCTCTTCATCCTTGACCTTAAGATTGGCAGCTCTTTCTAATTCCCGTCCCCATGGTGCACGCCTCCCAAGGGGTACTGTGATCCTTTCATGATCTTGTTGTCCTGTGCACATGGAAGCCTCGCGTTACTCCTTCTAGGGCCTGGAACGCCAGGCTGAGGGATGAGGCCTTTCTCCTGGAGCCCCTGAAGATTTCTGAGCAGGAGAGGTGACAGGACCTCCTCCTCCTCCTTTCTCACCTCCCCAAACCTTTCCATGTTATTTATTTGTGAGATTTGAACCAGGTTGGTTCCATGAGGATGTTGCAGGCCTTGGTAGGCTGGGTACCTAAGAGAAGCCTCAGCAGGAGCATTTTGGCCTTTGGTTGGTGGAGAGCGAATTTATTGTTGGCAGATGGAGGTTGGAGGAAAGGAAGAAAGGGGTGTTGTGGGTTGTAGAGACCCCCAAAGCCAGGCAGGCAAGCCTCCCCTCAGCCCTGAACCATGTCGCCACTGGCTCATCTAACAAGCCACTTAGATGAAGAAACTGAGACCCTGAGAGAAGACGGGCAGGCCACGTCACACAAGCTAAGTTGTGGCAGATCTGGGATGAGAACCCAGACAGGCGCCGAATAAACTTCTCTGCCCTAAGGGGCCTCACACCTCAATCTGATGGGCCTGGGAGTGTGCCTGCTGTCCTGGAAAGCCTAACTGGTCTCTTGTGTCCTTTTTGCTTTTTCTTGCTGAGCCCAGCCTGGGCATGGTGTTAGACGTGACGGCAGCTGGCGTCGTTGGGTCTGGAATGCAAAACACGGGAATCAGGCCTGGCACCCTGGCCACCCAGGTGAGTCCACCTGCTTTCCCTGCAGTGCTGGCCCAGCTCTGTGGGGGCCTCACACCCAGTCCGTCTGGTCCCCTTTGGCAGAGATGTGACAGGTGCCCTCCAGGTGCATCACTGCCTTCTCCAGCTGACAGTCACGATGAGGAAGGCGCCCTCCTGCATATCGGTGCTCTGACAGTTGCACAGTGCCCTTCCACCTTCGCTTCTTAGGATCCTCACAGCCACCCTGTGGGAAGGGATGGGCAGGGATGGGGTGCAGGGAAGGGGTGCCGTCTCCACTGAAGATCTGAGCCAGAGCTGCACAGGGGATGGGGCTGTCCAGGTTACCAGGTGCAGGGAGGGGTCAGGATAGGAGTCCGGTGCTTGTGGACCTGGAACCCCTGCCATATAGTCATTGAAAAGCATTTCTTACACTTCACAAGCGACCATTTGGGGAACTGGTTAAGAGCACAGGTCTGAGACTCAGCCCTGGGTTCAAAGCCTGGCTCCACCACCCACTGGGTGTGGAATGCACATTTGGTTGCTTAGCTTCTCTGGACATCTCTGTAAAAAAGAATCACCCCCAGTGGGGAGAGTAATCCTCAGCTCTTCGAAGAGGAACTGAGATAGCACATGTTACACGTGTGGCCGACCAGAGGACACTTCAGAGGATGCCTGTGTCAGGAGCCACCTTTGGAGGGCAATCACCTTGAGCTTTGAATGTTAGGCGGGGCTTCCTCTCTGCCAGGCTGGGCCTCCCTGGAGCAGGGTGCTGGGGTGCTTGCAGAGGCTGGCTGCTCGTTCATCGGGGATGTGCGAGACACTCCTGTGCCGGTGCAGCGGTGCACACACTCAGCTGTGATTTCTTTCTCCTGCGTGAGCGCATTTGCACTGGGGGCCGTGTGTCTCTGGCCCCTGGAGCATCATGGCTAAGCACTGGGGCTCCACCACTATTGTCTGTGTGACCTGGGGCAGGTCTCTTTGCCTCTGGCTACCTCAGTTTGCTTACCTGGAAAATGGGAATGCTTAGGATAGCCATGCATGTGAGGGACTTAGAAGAGTGTATACTGTTAGTGCCCAATAAATGTTTGTGACGGTTTTGCTTGTAAGACAAGGCCTTTTCCAGAGCCCACACTCGGTGCTGTCTTAGAAGCTTCAGCATTGCCAGGGATTAGACCACATGAGTCATCTAAGTTTTCTCTCGACTACACAAATTTCCTCTTGACTCTGCATATGTTTCCTCCCAACCAAGCACACCCTGCCTTGTGCAGGGGTTCTGATGAAGGCAAGTAGCCAAGCAAGCACTGTTTGACTGAATTCTAGGAGTCTGACTCAGGTAGTCCAGGCTCAGAGCAGCACTGAGACCAAAAGCAAACAGCCCAAGGCTGGGCGTGGTGGCTCATGCATGTAATCCCAGGACTTTGGGAGGCCAAGGTGGGCAGATCACTTGAGCCCAGGAGTTCGAGATCAGTCTGGCCAATATGGCAAAACCCCGTCTCTACAAAAAAACAATTTAAAAATTAGCCAGGTGTGATGGCACATGTCTGTAGTCCCAGTGTAGTCCCAGCTACCTGGGAGGCTGAGGTGGGAGGATCACTTGAGCCCAGGAGAGTGAGTGCAATGAGATGAGATCACGCCACTACACTCCAGCCTGGGCGACGGAATGAGACCCTGTCTCTAGTAAATAAATAAAAACAGCCCAAAAGCGATTTCTAGGGGACGCACTTTGTTTTTATTTATATTTCTTGAATTCTGTGAAGGGAAACCTAATTCCCAGTGACTGCTCCTTAAAACTCACTCTGCTTTCTCTTGGGCCTCACATACACACCCTGGTTGCTCCTTGCCCTTCTCCTCCTCCCTCTTTTCACCACAAAGTCCTCAAAAAATCACCAGGCAGAAGGGGAGCATCTGAGGGGATGGGGCTGGGGAAGGGGAAGGACCGAGGCCATTCACATCCATCATTCTTGCGCCCTCCCAGGTAAGAGGCTTTGCAGCAAAGCATAGAGAGATGCGTAGGTCCTGATTCGCCGGAGTCCAGCATGGACATTCTCATTTCCTCCTCAAAGCTGGGTTCACTGCCCAAGGGAGCCCAGTGGTAGCTGAGGGTGAAGGATGACATGAGAGCCACCCCCTTCCTCAAGATTTGGCCCCACTCCTAGTCCACTATCCAGGACTTATGTCAAACCGGTTGCCTCAGTTTCTACAAATGATCAGCAAAGTATGAACGTCACTGAGGCCAGGCGCAGTGGCTCACCTGTAATCCCAGCACTTTGGGAGGCCGAGGCGGACGATCACCTGCAGTTAGAAGTTCGAAGCCAGTCTGGCCAACATGGTGAAACCCAGACTCTACTAAAAATACAAAAAAATTAGCTGGGTGTGGTGGCGGGCACCTGTAATCCTAGCTACTTGGGAGCCTGAGGCACGAGACTCGCTTGAACCTGGGAGATGGTGGTTGCAGTGAGCCGAGATCTTACCACTGCACCCTAGCCTGGGCAACAAGAGCAAAACTCTGTCTCAAAAAATAAAATAAAAATAAAAATAAAAAAGAAAAAGAAAGTCATTGAGTGGCTGCAGATCAAAATGCACACAAGAGTTACTGGCTTTTCTTAGGCGCCCAGCTGAGCAGGCCTGGAAGCCAGTGGAAGGGGCTGCTGTTTTCTTTCACACTTTATCCTGATATTCCCTCATTTTATCCTTACCTCAGTAGTTATAACTGTTATCTCCATTTTACAAACAAGGAAACAGAGGGGCTGAGTAACACACCCGAGGTCATACAGCTAGCAAAGACAGTCCCTGCTGTGGATTGGTTCCTGGATCTTATGGAAGTGTTTTGCAGGCCAGCTCTCATTCGCTTCTCTGCATCTTAGACAAAAGCTAGCTTTTGTAAAACTCATTCTGATGCCCTCACCCCGCTCCCCAGGTGGCCACCATGCCCCATTTCTGCCAATTTCCCATCTCTGGTCTTTGCTCACTGTTAATGAGAATTAGTTCAGCTTTATCTATTCTCTCACCCCAAGCTCCTGGCCACCAACTGCACATGTCAAAAGCAATTTCCATCCAAATTAGCAGGTAGCGGACTGTGAAGTGTTTAAACAGCATCAAGAGAGGTTTTCTCTGGAGATGCCAGGGGAAGGTGTGGAAGTCAGTCATCAGATTTCTACTGGGCACCCTGGTCTTTGCAGAAACCCAAAGGCATCTGGCTGGGTGTGGCTGAGTGGGAGGATCTAGATCCCCAGGTGGATGGGTCCGTGGATGAGGGGAGGGACAGCTTGGCCAACACGTTGCCCAGGAAGAGCAATAGGCAGAGAAGTGCCTGGGACCCTGGCTCCTGGGCTGACCTGACGCCAGATGCACACACATTCCGCTTTGTCTTCCCAAGGCCCTTCCCCCAGGAACCCATGGCTCCTTGAAGCCTAGTCTCTTAGAGCTGCCCTGGGCAGAGGAGGCCTCGCTGCATCCTGACTGTGAGGCCCACAGGATGCGTGGGCAGCAGTTCTGGGAGGACAATCAAGGTCCCCTCATGCAGTGTTGGGCCCACCCTCTGCAGGGGACTGATGCCCACTTAAACATAGCCTCCCTTTCCCCATCTCCACTCCTCTTTCCCATGACAAGACCCCTCGGGATGTGACAGTAGACCCTGGCTCTTCAGGTCCCCTGAATTGGGGCAAAGGAGATGACCTCACCACCCCTTCTTTGGCCCTAGGGACACTGTGGCCAGGACTCTTCTGAGCAACTCCGAAAGTGAACCCTGGAGAGAGACTGCAGAGAGGGAGGTGCTTAGAGGTATGGGGCAGGGGAAAAAGAGGTTAGTAGAGACTTGCCACAGGAGACATGGGGCTGGTGTGAGCTGCCGCTTCTGGGAGGGTATTAACTGTCAGCTGCACTGAGCCCCAGAGGATATGCCTGGGATTCCCTTTATAATGGTTTCTTCGCAGCAAGATGGGTGGAGTCACTTTCAGGCTTATTTGGCTGCTTAAGGTTACATGCAGGGTATTTGGATCTGGATAATGGGGGGCTTGTAAATTATAGCAGTGCTTTTTGAATGAATGAAAAACAGTGTTGTATGGACAAATGGATGGATGGCTACATGGATGGATGGATGGATGGATGGATGGATGGATGAAGAACTAGATGGGTGGAGAGATAGATAAAGGAATGGATGAAGGGAAGGATAGATGGATTGATGGATGGATGATTGAATGGATGAAGGAATAGATGTCGTCGATGTCGTCGTCAGTAATGTTAAGATTGAAAGATAGATAATCAGATAATCGATAAATCTCTCGTCGATAGATCGACGAGATCGATCGTCGATCGTTTCATCGATCGATCGTGCGATCGTCGATCTCGCGTCGATCGTCGATCGTTAATTAGAAAGATCGCTAAGATCGATCGTCTCGATCGATCGTCGCGTCGTCGATAAATCGATCACTTCGATCGATCGATCTCGTTCGTCGATCAAAATTCGTCGATCTATCGATCACCGATAATTCGATCGCGTCGTCGATAATGCGATATCAACCGATCGATCGCGTCGATCGATCGATCGATCTGTTGGTTGGAGGGATGGATGAAGGGATGGATGGATGTGGATGGATGGTTGGTTGGAGGGATGGATGGAAAGGATGGATGGATGGATGGATGGATGGATAGCTGGATGGATGGATAAGGGGAAGGATGGATGATGGATGGATGGATGGATGCATGAATGGATGGATGGATGGATAGATGAAGAGATGAATGGATGAGTGGGTGGTATGCAGCATACCTGAAGTGCCTGGAATCCTAGATCCATTCTTCATATTCACTAAGCTATAGGATTCAAATCTATGATTTCAAGTTCCTTGAAGTTTGGGCTCTTCTCTAATCACCTTGTTCAATATGAGCCGATCCTCTGTGCAGATGGAGTTGGCAATAATGTAAGCAGTACTGACTCAACATGATGAAGATCATGGGCTTTGAAATCAAATGAACCCAATCTTGAATGCTGGCTCTGCAACTTCTAAGCTGTGAGCATGTGCCAGTCATTTAATCCTGCTGAGCCTTAGTTTCCTCATCTATGGAGACTGTTAATAATGTCTACCTTAAAGTATTAAATCTGAGGATTAAGCCAGATAATACATGTAAAGCATCTAGTTTAGTGTTAAAACATGCCCCCCATGGCACTCAGTAGGTGATAAATAGAAACTTGTTTTCTGGCCCCCAGTCTAAAATCCTTCCCACTGGAATTTCTAATACTTTAAGACTTGGGGCAAATACCTTCACTCCAGAAGCACCCTCCTCAGAGGCATGACTTTGGAGAAAATCTTTACCCAGAACTCCCAACTGGTGGCTGAAAAAGTGATTCCTCAGTTCCCGGGGTACAGCATGGATCCCTGAGGTGCCAATGCAAAGCCTGCAGAAATCGTTTAGCAAATGAGATGCCTGATGTTTTAGCCCAAGAGAGTGGGGCAAGTTCAGGACAAGAACATTCCATAGAACTGTTGGGCTGTGAAAAGGCATGCCTGAGTCACGGAGCCCTGTGAGGAAAGGGGCAGGGAGGAGGACACTGGAATGAGGAAGGGAGGCTGGATGTTCACTGGCCCACACGGCTCTACCTGGAGCCATCCCAGACTCTGAGCATCAGTCAATGCTGCAGGGAATCAGGGACCTGCACCCGGAGCTGATTATTCGCAGCCATTGCTGACCTTTCTCTGCGAGAACAGCTGGAGTGGGGCACTGGGCAGGGTGAGGGGTGAATGACCATCACAAGCCAGGAAAAGACGGGTGGCAGAACCTCTTTCAACCAGAAAGGTGCCAAAACCCTGCCTAGTTATAGAATCAATTTTCCTACCTCACACTCAGATCAGAATGTATTAATCTTTAAGCTGAATGTTTTGACCCAGAAATAAAGGGATGTTTCTTTTTGCCAGAGGATTGGCTTTGGCCCCCACTCTCCCGCTAGGATATTAGAAGTGGGTGGAAGATGGACAGTCTCCTGGTACCTGCCCACCCTCTCTCCACCCTCTCTTTGACCTGGCTGAGATGGGCTGACTGATTACAGCCAAATCCTGTATCTATCAGAGCCTAAGCTTCGGCTACCATGCATACCCACACACACACGTGCGTGTGCACACACACACCTGCACACCTGCACGCACACATGCACATACACCACACACGCGCACACACACCACACATGCACACACACACGCACACACACCACACACCACACGTGCACACGCACACACAGGCACTCACACATGCACGCACACACACGCACACACCACACACGCACACTCTGCACACACACACCACACAGGCACACATGCACACAAGCATACACGCACACACTACCCACGCACACACACACACGTGCACATGCATGCACACACCACACACGTGCACACACACACATGCACGCACACATGCGTGCACACACGCTCACATGCACTCACACACATCACACACACACCACACACGCAGGCACGCACATACACGCACACACGCACATGCGCATGCGCACACATGCACACACACCACGCACACACGCACACACGCATGCACACGCACATGCACACGCACACACACCACACGTCTGCACACGTGCACACACACACGCACACACACACGTGTGCGCGCACACACACACGCACACACACAACTGACCTTTCTGTCTGTTCAGAGCTCAAGATTGTGCCCTCCAGGTCACCTCGACATGGAGGCTTCTCAAACATGACATCCTTGAAAACTCAAAGTGACTCTTAGGCAATAGATTGCCTTTTCAAAATTACCAATTTCTTTAACTTTAGAAGGCTGTGATGCATGAGAAATAGCAATTATAATCTCCTCCCCTAGAAGACAAAATACACACTTGCATGCATGTGTGCACCCACACACAATTGCACAAGCAAAAACTCTCAGCAAGGTGCAACAGCAGGGACTCTGGGAAGGGAGGCAGGTCCCCAAGCCCTGCTGTGCCGCTGACTCTGTGTGACCTTGATCAAGTTCCTGCAATTTTGGGGCACTCGGTTTCTGTGTCTTTTAACAGTGAGGTTGGATTGGATAATCCCTAAGGTCACTTTCAGCTCTGACATTCTGTAAACCAGCACAGCGCTAGGATGCAAAACTATCCCCCCAACCTTATTGCTCCACCCTGGAGACGAGGCCATCTCTTGCATTACTGTTTCTCTTCCTTAGAAGATCTGGTGAAAGTTCTTGGGCTATCCTTGAGGAGGACGTGAACCCTGTTGGGAATGTCCCTGCAGTCCCCACTGCTGACCTCAGCTCATCCCAAAGGGCTTATGGAGCAGGACATTGCTCTCCTGCTCACTCATCTGTGCTCACTCATCCATCCACTCTGGATGGATTCTCTTCCCTGCACCTGAAGTGGCAGCTGCTGCTGTACCCTGCTTTGCAGACCCAGCACTAGTCTTAGAAGCCATCCTTAGTTTCTGTCACTCCCCCCCACCCTCCCCACCTCCACTGGCAGGCCATAAACAAGGACTGCCACAGAGGGTGGGTGGCAATTTCAGCCCTGTGATTCACTGCAAGGGGTGTGTGCAATAAATAGCTCTGTAGTTAATTGCCTTTTGCTTGCCACTCAGAGCAGCCTGTAAAGGGCATCTGCGAGGAGCTAAGAGTGCTTGGGATGCACCAGGGAGGGGGCGGGGTGGGAGGGGGGAGAGCTAAGCTGAAGATGGGCAAACACAGCACAGGCCTTGCTCCTACAAAGGAAACAACCCCACAGAGGAGAGGGAAGGATAGATTTCTAAGTCAGGAATGAGAAAATTCCCATGTGGGCTCTATCTAGGTAGCTGTATGCTACCACGGGATGCATACAGCTCCCCAGCCCCAGGTCCTCTCTTTAGCGTAGAGCTGCTGTCTTGACAGCCAAGCTCTCCGGGCAGGCGGGTTCTGAGTCACGGGAGGAAGTTGTGAGGAGCACAGACGCCTGGACAGGGAGGCATGACGATTGCTTCCTGCTCATGTAGTTAGGGTTGAAGATTCAGCTCTTCAGCCATTTCTTCTTCCCTTATATTCCCTTCCTTTCCTTTCCCATTTCCTTCCTTCCATCTAACACATGTCTATGGAATCACTACAGTGGATCTTCTGCCCCAAGTTCTGGAAGAGCCCCAGGAGACCCATCAGAAGGGGTCTCTCCTTCAGTGTAGCAGTCGAGGCAGGGGGAGGATCGCATCTCCAGAGTCAGACCATCTGGTCCCCACCAACCTGCTGTCACTCTGCACAAGTCCACCAGCCTCTCTGGGGCCTGGATTCCTCACCCACGTGGTGAATGACAGCTCCGCTGTCCTCCTGGGACTCTGGTCAGGCTGAGAGGGAAGACTGCACAGGGATCCTCTGTCTCGCTGCCCTTTACAGACAGCCTCAGAGAGAGAAACCCGCAATTCTACCTCTGACTTTTTCGGGAGATAATGACAGACACCTGGCCCAGGCTCTGTGGGGTTGTGTGGATTCTAGGATCAGAGTCAATGCTGGACTTTCCTGGCTGGATGTGCTGGTCGTGTCCATTTTGCTCAAGAACGTTGTCACCTCCTCCTGGCATTTGTTCCTCCGTCTTCCTGCTGGATGGTCAGTTTCTGGGGGACGGAAGTCTTCTCTGAGGCAGTTTTAACTCCTCAGGATCCACTAAGTACTCTCAATCTAAGAAGACTCAATGGTCAGTTGATCAAGAATTGAGTAAAAATCCATGGTTTTCTGGGACAGTCCCCATGCACTCCCACCCATGCTGTCTGTGGTCCACGTTCCCCTGTACTGAGTCTATTAAACGCATCTCAGTATGACTGTGAGCGCTGCTCAAAGCCCTGTTAAGGAAAAGGATCATTCTCAGACCCCAGAGAGAGCTGGGATTCGTGCTTCAAGATGTAGGGCAGTGGGGTGAAGACAGACGTCTAGTTCAGTTTTGTGAAGGTGGTGCTGAGATCGAGGCTGCCTTGTGGCTTTTTGTGACAGATTCTCAGCATTACCAATTCTTGGTGGTCTGGTCAGTATGGAATCACAGCTGGAAGATGGGGATTTTAGAAATCGTTGTCAACCTTTATGCCACCCAAACCATGACATGATGCAGCGAGTGTAGCTGGCTGCCTGCATCACCCCGGCCCCCCACCCCAGAAGTAGGATTGGAGCTGGGGACACGCCAGCTTTGTTGGTTCATTCCTCTAGGAATCTCCCTTGATTGTGTCCCCAGGAGATACAAGTCAGATCCAGGGACTCCATGAGCCCAGGGAATGCCCTTCCCCAGACAAGACAGTTTGCGAACCCCGATAAGAGGGGGTTAAATTCACAATGGGATGGGCCTTAGCAACCACTCGGTGCTAAGTCAGGAGCCGTGGAGGGCACTGTACCTAATCTAGCTCTAAGTGCTTATCACATAGTAGAACTACCCAAGTACGAAGCTCAACTGCAGCTGAGAAGGGGGCGCCCCTACGGTTACTGCTGGGATCCTAGACTTGATTCTAGGAGTTATTCCAAGAACAGTGCTCTTCTCCAACCCCACAGCTGCCTGACAAACCCTAAATCTATACTTGGGCTCCACACTCATCCTGTAACAGATTGCTGGGCTTCAGGGAGGCATGATTTGCTTTGTGATATTACGTGGATGTGTGCAGTGATTAGCTCTAACACAGCAAGACTCTCCTGTTCATTTTATTAAGGACTCACTATCGGTCAGGGGATACGAGATGATGATGACAACAATGTAAGAGGGATAGGACTAGAGAACTGGGTACGGTGGCTCACACCAGCAATCCCAGCATTTGGGGTGGCAGAGGTGGGAGGCTCACTTGATCCCCGGAGTTTGAGACCAACCTGGGAAGCATAGCGAGACCCCATCTCTACAAAATAAAAATAAGAATAGTTGAGCATGGTACTGTGCACCTATAGTTCCAGCTACTCAGGAGGCTGGGGCAGGAGGATTGCTTGAGCCCTGAAGGAGCCCAGGAGTTTGAAGCTGCAGTGAGCTATGATCGCGCCACTGCACTCCAGCCTGGGTGACAGAGCAAGACAGCCCTTTCAAAGAAAAAGAATAATAGCACTAGAAGCAGTAGCTGATGCCTATATATTGCTTACCATGTGCCTGACCATTTTAAACACCTTCTAGGCATTAGCTCATTTACTCTCCATAACAATCCTGACATGGGTACTGTTATTAACCCCATTTTACAGATGAGGCACTTGAGGCCCAGAGACATTAGATAACTTGCCCAGACTCATACAGCTAGTACTTGCTCAAGCCAGGACAAAGAAGAAATCACTTCTGTCCTCTAAGCTACTCGTGGAAGTCCTCATGTAAGTGGACCATTTGAATGCCCAGCATCTTATAAGACTCATTCCATGCTATTTGCAATGTTATGACATCTTTAAGTATTTCCTTTTGATGAAGAGAAACTGAGGCACACCCAGGCTCTGGCTGCCATTACTCCCACCACTTTCCTATGGCCAATGCAGGCTCTCCCTTTTCCTCCTGCTGAGGTCAGGTCCTCCATAGCCTGGACAGCATTGGAAGAAATCTGAGGACTCCCACACAGCGAGAACGTCAGTGCCATCCACCAGGACCACACCAGCAAGGTAGCTGCAGAGCCTGCCTGCACCTGTTTGTATTCTAGTATTATGAATCCCCAAATAACAAATGTGTTAGCTTGGCTTTGTGAGTGAGTTTTATCCATGTTGCTGAGAGGGAAGACTGCACGGTTCTAATTATTTATTTTTCACTGTATATATTTACCATGGCGTATTTGTGATGGACAGTGGGGATGCTTCAGGATTTTTTTTCTTTTTGACATTGTATATAATGTCACTGTGAGCATTCTTGGGAACTGTATGGCACGTTCTCTGTCTCAAGGACATATTCAGAGGGTATTCCTGGGCCCTCTGAATATGAATCAGGAGGATCTTCAGTTTTATCAGAAACCAAATTGTTTTCCAAAGTGTTTACAACAAATTGACCCCCAACACTACAAGCTTCCCACACTTGTCAAAATTGGAGTTGTCAGACTTTCAGATTTTCATCTGATGAATTTTAAACAATATCTCATTCTGGTTTTTCACTCTTATCTCCCTGGTGATGAACAAGGTATCATATCTTTTCAGTTTATTGATCATTCAAGTTTCCTCTCCCGTGCAGTGTCTATTTATGTATTTTGCCCTGTTAAAATTTGGATTGTTTTTCTCATTCTTACTGTTTTACAGGGTTTTATTTACATATATTTTGAACACTAGTTGTTTGTTGGTTGTAGATATTACAGCATCTTCTTTCTGTTTGTGTTTCGCCTTTCATCTTTATGGTGTCTTTTGGTGTGCAGATGTATTTTATTTTAATACAGTTCAAATCTACCCATCTAATATGTTATCTTTGGAAATTTGGGGTCTTATTGAGAAATTCTTCTCTAACCTAAGGTCATAAAATATTGTATTTCTCCCTAAAGTTTTAATTGTGCCTTTTCATGTAAGTCTCCTGGAGTTGGTGTATGCCTATAGTTTAAAGTAGCAAAGCAATTTCAATTTTTTCCAATTGGCTAACCTTTTGTCCTGCCCTTTTTTTTTTACCAGTTAATTTTAATTTTTTTTTTTTTTTGAGACGGAGTCTTTCTCTGTCACCCAGGCTGCAGTGCTGTGGCATGGTCTCAGCTCACTGCCAGCCCCGCCTCCTGGGTTCACACCATTCTCCTGCCTCAGCCTCCCGAGTAGCTGGGACTACAGGCGCCCGCCACCACGCCCAGCGATTTTTTTGTATTTTTAGTAGAGGCAGGGTTTCACTGTGTTTGCCAGGATGGTCTCAATCTCCTGACCTCGTGATCTGCCCGCCTCGGCCTCCTAAAGTGCTGGAACTACAGGCGTGAGTCACTGCACCTGGCCAACAGTTAATTTTTACATGAGTGAACTGCCATCCCTCCTGTCACATACAACATGTCTTTGTATATGTCAGATGGTTACTGGGCTCTCTATCTCTGTCTTTAGTTTGTTCTCTCCTTCTCTCTCTCTCCCAACACCACACTGTCATCATCACTACAGTAATCCCTCAATATCCATGTAGATTGGTTCTAGGATCAATACCCATAAATACCAAAATCTATGGATGCTCAAGTCCCTGATATAGAATAAGTAGTATTTGCATATAAGTTACACATATCCTCCCATATACTTTTTTTTTTTTTTTTTTGAGGTGGAGTCTCACTCTTATTGTTGCCCAGGCTGGAGTGCAATGGTGCGATCTTGGTTCACTGCAACCTCCGCCTCCCGGGTTCAAGCGATTCTCCTGCCTCAGCCTCCTGAGTAGCTGGGATTAAAGGTGTGTGCCATCACGCTTGGCTATTTTATGTATTTTTAGTAGAGACAGGGTTTTACCATGTTGGTCAGACTAGTCTCAAATTCCTGACCTCATGATCCACCCCTCTTGGCCTTCCAAAGTGCTGGGATTACAGGTGTGAGCCACTGTGCCTGGCCCTCCCATATACTTTAAATCATCTCTAGATGACTCAGGGTGCCTAACACAATACTTACACATCACTTCATGTGCGTGGCTTCAATGTAGGAGTTGGTGCATGGTGAATTCAAGCTTTGCTTTTTGGACATTTGTGGAATTTTTTTCTGAATATTTTCTATCTGTGGTTGGTTGAACCCGTGGATTCAGAACCCGCAGATACAGAAGGCAGACTAAATGTATAAGAAGGCTTAAAATCTGCTAGAACAAGTCCCCCACCTTGTTGACTTTCAGAAGCATCTTGGTTGCTCTTAACCCATTGCTGGAACTTTACCTTGAGTTTACATCCCTGCCTGGCCCTCACCTCTCAGTTTCCATCAAGTTCTCCAACCACCACAGTTAAGTCCTTTCTGGTAGGTGTTTGCTGCAGCTCTGGGAACTACTGTGTGGGTCCTTGTGTTGTAAGAGAAGATCCACCTCTGAGGGCTGAGCCTACATTCTCCCACCGTGGGCATCTCAGAACCTTCCGCCATGGAGAGCCAAGTCCTAACCCCACTCTGACCTCTCTCATTCCCAGCACCTTTCCAGCCAGTCCAACTCACTGGCTTCAGGTTCCTGCTCTACCACCTGGGAGGACTGGGGCAAGCTGTATAATCTCTCCATGCCTAAGTTTCCTCCTCTGTGAAACAAATCGTAAGATTATCAACCTGATAGGGTTGCAAGGACTCAGTGACATCAGATGGAACTCTTAGCACAGCACCTGGTGCATGGAGGGTATCATCTATGCTTTGCCACAAGTGTAGCCATTTGCATTTCTTCCATTTCTCTCAGCTCTTGCCTCCCCTGTGTCTCCTCTGCTAGAGGAAAGCTCTCGTAGGACCCTGCAGAGCCAGGTCAGCTGTGCAGGAGGACACCTGCAATTGAATGGTTCTCAAATCGGATCCAGCCCATCTGCCACGTGGATCTGAAATGCATGCATTTCTCATCTCTGCTGCACACTGGCTCTGTTCTCTTTTGGCTCCCTGTGGCCTCCCACAGGGAGGCTCCTTCCCCGCCTCCCCCCTCCACTCCTGCACTCTCCACGGAGCAGCCAAGGTAATCATTCGGAAAGACAGATCAGATCATGTCATCTCCTGACTAAAGACAAACAGATGCTTTATTAAGGTATAATTTACATACCTTATGTTCACCCTTGTAAATATACAATTCAGTGGTTCTTCTTATATTCACAGTGTTGTACAACCATTTCTGCAATCTAATTTTAGAGCGTTTACATCACTCCAAAAAGAAAGCCCTAGCCCATTAGCAATCATTCCCCATCCTCCTACCCTAGCCCCTGGCAACTGCTAATCTGGTTTCTGTCTCTATGGATTTGTCTGTTCTGTACATTTCATAAAAATAGAATTAGGCAATATGTTGTCTTTTGTGACTGGTTTCTTTTGCTTTGCATAACGTCTTCAAGATTCATCATGTTGTAGCTTGCGTGAGTATTTCATGCCTTTTAATGGCTGAATAGTATTCCATTATATGGATAGATCACATTTTGTTTATTCATTCAGCAATTGATGGGCATTTGGGTTGCTTCTACTTTTTGGCAATACTGAATAATGCTGCTGTGAACATTCACAAATAAGTTTGTATATGGGCATGTTTTCAATTCTTTGGGTATATACCTAGAAGTGGAATTGCTAGGTCACATGGTAACTATGCTTAACATTTTGAGAAACTGCCAGACAGTTTTCTAAAGGGGCTATACCACTTTACAACCCCACTAGCAATGTATGAGGGTTCCAATTTCTCCACAACTTCACAACACTTATTGCTGTCTTTTTGTTTGTTTGTTTTGAAGCCATCCTAATGAGTGTGAATTGTGATTTTGATTAGAATTCTGCTAATGACTAATGATGTTGAGCACTTCTTCATGAGCTTATTGGCCATTTGTCAGTCTCTTTGGGGGAAAAAATGTCCATTCAGTTTTTTTGCCATTTAAAATATTGGGTTGTCTTTTTATTACTGAGTTGTAAGAGTTATTTATACATTCTGGATACCAATTTCTTATCAGAGATAGGAGTTGCAAATATTTTCTCCCATTCTGTGAGCTGGCTTTTCACTTTCTTGATGGTGTCCTTTGAAGCACAATGAAATTTAATTTTGATAAAGTCTTATTCTCTTTTTCTTTTGTCTCTCGTGCTTTGGGTATCAGTTCTCAGAAACCATTGCCCATCCTGAGATCATGAAGATTTGCACTTGTGTTTTCTTCTAAGAGATTAATAGTTTTAGCTCTTACATTGCTTTTATTGTACATGGTGTGAGGTAGGGGTCGAACTTCATTCTTTTGCATGTGAATATCCAGTTGTCCCAGCACCTTTGTTGAAAAGACTTCTTTCCTCATTTATTTGTCTTGCTACCCTTGTCAAAAATCAACTGCCACAAATGTAAGGGTGTATTTCTGGGCTCCTAATTTCATTCCATTGACCTATATGTCAGTATTTAGCACACTACCCCACCATCTTGATTCCTGTAGCTTTGCAGTAAGCTTTTACATCAAGGAGTGAGTCAATCTGAGCCCACACCCTATCCATCCATTTCCCCTCTTGCTCTGCGAGCCTTGGGACAAAATCAACATTTGCTGCTGTGTTTCCTTCTGCTTGGAAGGCCTTCCATTCTTGACCTGGTGAATTCTCAGTTATCCCAAAATGCCCAGCTCAAACTTCCCAACTTCTTGGAGCCTTTCAAGTCATATGGTTATCCCTCTTCTGTGTTTCCCACCTTTGTAGTAAACCACAAAGCCACACACTGCACCAAAATTCTAGGCCTTTCCTTCCTGCTCCTTAAGGTCAGTGAGGTAGCCTACTTCATCTTGGTATTGCCAGCACGCAGCACAAGGCCTGGCACCAAAGGACCACTCAGAGAAATGGAAGCATAAACAGGTGAAATACCTGGGACCCATGGAAGAAATGGACGTGCAATGGGGAAGACTCCAGGGGGACTCAACTTAGGAGGAACTTCCAGATTTCACCGAATAGTCAGTGTCAGCTCAACAGGTTGAATCTTAGCTCTGGAATTTAGAATGATGATTAGAAAAATATACAGACAACCACTTCTTTGTAGCATTGTCACAAGTGCCACCCTGTGAATTTAGAAAGCCAGGGTGTGACAAAACAAGAGAAGGCTCTGTTGGGGGTGGCAGGCAACGGTATGTAGTTGTATCATCTTCAGAGACACCACAGCCCTGCTTTGAGAGGCCTCTGTCTTCAGGTTCAGTCCCAGATGCTACTTGGCCAACATGAATTTAACCTGAAGGTCCTCCCAATGTTTTTTTGCATAAATCCAACTAAGAAGCTCCTATAGATGACAACGGACCTGCACCCTTGTGATGAAACAGAGCTAGCACACCCTCCCCTAGGGGCCTAGTCTACTCCGTGATACTGTGCTTCTTCATGTTGCTACAGCCTCAAAGAAATGTGGAATCGAAGGGGATAGGCCAAAGGCCAAGGTCTGGGCTCTGATCTAGGGGAATTCTCCAGCCAGGGTAGAGCCAGAGTAGAGCCCCTTTTCCTTTCTTCTTTACTGAGACCCAGACACTGCCAACCATTGTTTCCCTGAAGCAGAAGCCCAGTCCAGCCCTGAGGCACTGAGCCTGGTGGAGAAGAACGCACATAGTAGTTTCCTTTTCACAAGATCAACTCAGGCTGCAAACATCCATTAACGCCTGTTCTTGTCGCCGCCCCTGTCCCCCACACTCTACCAGTGGGCAGCAGCCATCAGCAGCAGTAACGAGTTTCTTGTTTTCTTTTTATGTTGTTATTTTTAAAGACAGGGTCTCACTCTGTTACCCAGGCTGCAGTGTAGCGGTGCAATCACAGCTCACTGCAGCCTTGAACACCTGGGCTCAAGCGATCCTTCCACCTTGGCCTCCCCTGGGTATCTGGGACCACAGGCACATGCCACCATGCCCGGCTAATTTTTTTTATTATTTATTTATTTATGTATTTATTTTCTTAGTAGAGACAAGGTCTATGTTGCCCAGGCTGATCTTGAACTCCTGGCTTCAAGCAATCCTCCCGCCTCGGCCTCCCAGAGTGCTGGGATTCCAGGTGTGAGTTACTGCACCCAGCCAGCAGCTAAGGGTTTAAATGTACCAAGCGTTCTTTGTATGCCAGGCCTGTACTGGGTGTTTCACTCCTTTTAATTTTTGCAGCATCCCTAGAAAGTGGCACATTGCCCTTGCTTTACAGATGAGGAAACTGAGGCTCACAGAGGTATCACCAGAGGGTCCTTGATGAGCAGCCAGGATGGGACCACAGGCCTCGCTGAATCCAGCTGAGCCCTGGGCTGGGCTGTAGTGTTTTCTCCCAAGCCAGGCAGCCTGACAGAGTTTGCACCAACAGCAGAACCTCGGGGACCTGCTGGAAGTTCATGGCATTTCTGGGTGTGGCTGAGATTGTTTCGCTTTAGGTCTGAACCAGGAATCAAGGGACAAGTCAGCCTCTTTCCTTCAGAGGATCGGCCTCTCCCCAAGGGAGGGGGACAACAGGTGGCACCAGAGGGACCCCCCACTAAACAAACCACGAGAAAGACTAACTGCCTGAAAGGTGTTGGGAAGTGAAACAGAAGAAGCCACGTAACGGATCTGGGCAGGGAAGGGCCAAAGAGCAGCGAGGGAGACCAGCCCAAAGGCCCTTGCTCTGTCTGGGTTACAGATTTGGGGTGAGAATGGAAAGTGCCCCGCAGGCTTTCTCTCTGCAGCCTCAGCTCCATCACAGCAGCTGACAGCTTTATGTGCCTGTGTCTGTGGAGCCGGAGCTGAGCCAGGGAGCGTCCCAATAAATTAAACTCTAAATCACAGCTGCCACCTTCAGGCGAACAGCCAGAAGCTCCCAGAGAGCTCCAGGGCATCTGAGCTCAGCCCACATGGCTCCGGCCTAGCAGCTTCAGGGAATTGTCTCTGGGAAGTGAGCCAAGGCCACAGACACACTCAGCGCCTGTGGTTAGAATAACCGTGTGCTGTGGGGCCTGTGGAAGCTCTGCCATGGCCAAGCTGGTCCCCAAGACACCAGAGAGCGTCTGCCTAGAGAGAGACAAGTGCCCTTCCCCAGCGTGTACTCTGCATCTACCCAGACCTGATGCCCGGAAACTCCGGCCCCTTGGGACAGTGGAAGATGCCCAAGCTGTGGATTCAAGTGGACCTAACCTATGATCCTCACCCCTCACTTACCTGCTGTGTGACTCTGGGTAAATCACTCTGCCTCTCTGAGCTGTGGTTTGCCCATATGTAAAGTAGAGCTGGTAGCAACAATTGAGGTTGGGAGGATTCAGTGTCCAGTTCTCATGAAGGGTGCTCACCAGATGTGCCCTCCCTTCTCACGATGGCAAACAAAGATTCCTCATTCCCCACACAAGACCCCCACCTCTGGTGTCATCCGAAACCCCAGAGGAGGTGCCCTGGGCATCTGGTTTATGGCACACAGTGAGATGGCAGGGATGAGACAGCGGGACAGGCCTGTGGGGTGGGAGGGGATGAACGACCTCGCCAGTGAATCCAGAGGAGGGGTTGGGCACTGGCAATGCAGGCCCAGATGAGGCAGCAACGCATTCATATATTAACCAAGCCACGGAGGCCACCAGCTCCAGTCCCAGTCCTATTGCACAAGGTCGTCAGTGGCTCCAGGAGAGGCAGGAGCCGCGATGGGAGGGGATTAGCCCCAGCTCCACTCAGCAGGCCTGAGCTGGCCTTTGTCCCTCTGGACTTCCCCAGGGCCGAGTGGACAGGAGCTGAGTTCATGAATGGGATGGCTGGATGGGCCTCCTATCAGTTGTCCCTTCACCCAAACATCCCCACAACAAGCCACTGGACTTTGTCCCCTCTGTCCCCTGACCCTAGAGTTCCTGGCTGCAAATCTGAGGCTGACCTTCTCTGAGGCTGCCTTTTAGCCTCTCTGTTCACAGCCTCAGCTCTCTGCCCTTAATATGCAGAAGACGTCACATTTTCAAGGACACAGCTGTGAATTGCTCACTTCCCTGGATGATCCTCGCCATGTTTCCCATGTCGCTGTTCCCCGAGTGCATGTACAATAGTGTGAGAGCCTGGACTTCTGGGTGTCAGGCAGACCTGGCTGGGATCGATGCCCTAGTTACTCCATCCATCAAAAATGCAGATACAAATGCCAGGTCTGACATTGCACTGGCATTGACAATGTTGACTTTGTGGTCTTGGCTTTTCAAAATATCTATAATGAACATTTAGTTCTTTTATTAAGGGGGTAGTGGGAGGAGAGCTTCAGTGTGTGTGTGTAGGTGTAGATTTGGATGGTCGTGCCTTGGTAGGCGAGTTCCTTCCTGGTCCAAGAAGCATGGAGCCCTCCCTTTGCAATTACTGGGGCAGTTCTGCCATCATTTCTAAGGGTAAGAATCTGTGACCAGAGACCCCAACCCAGAACTCTGGTCCCCATTGGCCGCTCAACCCTTAAAACAATCAAGGCTTCCCAAGGTGTAGAAGGAGATGCATTAGCACTGTCTGTAAGGAAATTAATCTGGCAAGAACCTGCTGAAGTTAAAACTCCACTTTCCCTTTGCCCCAACAATCTGGAGAGGCTTTGGGATTAAGACATTTGCTATAGTGTGGCGTGTGGTGGCGCGACACTGAAAACATCCCGCATAAACACCGAGAGGAAAATGGTGGAATAGCCTGTGGGCCTTCCCCAGCCTGGACTTCCACGCAGCCACTGAAAGAATGACCTCCAGCAACGTCTGCATGGCCCGGAGGGACTCCCAAGCTACCGGGAAGCCGCAAAGGCGAGCTAAGGGGCACAGTCTGCTGAGAATGAGGCCCTGGTTTGTAAAGAACTCTGCTCAGAGCCTGCACTCCATCAATGTCAGGTATCAAGATGACTGTGTCCCCCACCCCCACCCTGCCTGGCCGCACACCCTCCTCCACCCTGTCCCCTGCAGCATCTTCTTGCAGTGCCTCGTGGGCTGGATCAATGGCCTTTCGTTTCTGACTCCTGTTTGCCTGCCAGGAGAACAGCAACCTCAACCCCAAGATCTTCACCCACGTGTGGCGCTTCAAGCAGCACGTCCAGCACTGGCTCATCCCCAGGGGGGGTCTGCCCTGTGGCTGGACTGCAGGGAGTCAGAACCTGATGCCCTAACCATCCTTTCCTGTGGGTCCACTTTACGGGGTCAGTTTGAGCGGCCCCCAATGTGGCCCTAGCAGGCAGAACGCCAAGTCTCATTTGCAAACCCGGCTCCAAGTCCTGCCCACTCTTTGTGGGTGACCAGGGGCTCTGAGTCCTCTCAAAGAGCTCCTGGGACCACACCTCTTGGCATCGTGAGGAAAATAGACACAGAACCCATCCCTCTCCCCACCCTGCGTGCTGGGGACCGGGTACTCTGTGTTGGGAGGGACTCCCCAGCAAAGACTTAAGGATAGGCCCAGAGCCTGGTTCCCTGTGGCTTTCTCTCTCAATTCTCCTCTCCTTGTCTCTTTCTCTGTGGGAGGAGAGGGTGGTGCCTGGGACTCTCAGGGGAATGCCTCTGTCACTGTGTTCAAGGATGAGGCCCTCCAGATCTTCAGGTGGGAATATTAGGAAGAAGGAGGATTAGAACAGAGGGACTCTCCTCTGAAGAGGAGGATGCCTAGTGATATGAGACAACTGTGGCCAAAGATCCGAAGGGAGCCCCGGATTCCATGGGGCCCCGGGGGCCAGATGAGCAACAGGTAGATCTTCAGGGAGACACCTCCACAGGCTCCACTGCTATGAGGAAGGGGCCTCGGAAGAGCTGGGAGCCCCTGTCACAGCCATGTCCAAGGGTGGCTGAGGCCTTCCGAAGCTGGGAACCTGCGCAGAGTCTTGAGGGAAGGCTCCCCGAGATCCCTTCCCACCCTGAGTTCTGGATTCTGTCCCCTTGGGCTGAATGCAGAAAGAAGACCACAGGGGCCCTGCTGGAGATGAAGGCCATGCTGGAGGCCCACCCTGAGGTGGTGTCCCACTAACCGGTGGGGGTGCACTTCACCCAAGGGATGACATCATACTGAGCCCCTGCTTCCAGCAGGACAGCTGCTACCTGAACATCAACCTGTACAGGTGACAGCTCACTGGGAAGTGGAGATGGGCCTGGGACCCAGCCCTCAGAGTTGAACGGACCCCTCTCCTTCTCCAATTTTTCTGTATCACTTCTTTCTCTCTTTTGAGACAGTCTTGCTTTGTCGCCCAGGCTGAAGTGCAGTGGTGCAATCTCGGCTCACTGCAACCTCTGCCTCCTGGGTTCAAGCAATTCTCCTGCCTCAGCCTCCCTAGTAGCTGAGATTACAGGAGTGCACCACCCCACCTGGCTAATTTTTTGTATTTTTAGCAGAGGTGGGGTTTCGCCATGTTGCCCAGGCTGGTTTCGAACTCCTGAGCTCAGGCAATTCACCCACCTCGGCCTCTCAAAGTGCTGGGATTACAGGCAGGGACCACTGCGCCTGGCCTCAATGTCACTTCTAATGTCACCTTCTCTAGGGGAACTTCCCTGATCCTGGCAGCTGGGGACAGTCTCTCTCTCTTCTGAGTTTCTATAGCTCTTCTGCTCCATAGACCTTTCCTTCACATACCATTTCCAGACTGTATTGTGTTAATATAAAAATCGTATGAATTCATAGATAATAGGAATAGCTACCATTTATGAAGCTGATATGCTGGAATGACAAATGTACTCTATCTCATGTACCTCCTCTGGTGAGTGATCCTGACAGCCTGGAATGCTGTGTTGAGAAGGATTCTGGGGCCAGATTGAAGTTCAGCAGAAGAGACCATCACATTCAATGCCAGGTGCCCATCACGGACTCATTTGCCCATCAGCCAGCCCTGCCTGCACCTGTGCTATGCCCACGCCCTTGACTGTGTTCTTTTCCCAGTTGTTTAGGCAGTGTTCTCCCAGATGAGGCTTATGTGCCCGGGTCATTTAAGAAGTTGATCTTGGCTGGGCACCGTGGCTCACACCTATGATCCCAGCACCTTGGGAGGTAAAGGCAGAAGTATTGCTTGAGCCCAGGAGTTCGAGACCAGCCTGGGCAACATAGTGAGACCCTGTCTCTAGCTAGGCACAGTGGCTTGCACCTGTAGTCCCAGCTACTAGGGAGGCTGACGTGGATCGCTTGAGCCCAGGAGGTCAAGGCTGCAGTGAGCCATGATTGTGCCACTGCACTCCAGTCTGGGAGAAAGAGCAAGACCCTTTTTCAAAAAAAGAAGTTGATCATGAAAAAGGCAGGGTTAGGGGGCCAGCCCCACTGCACCCAGGTAGGACTGCAGGTGAGAGTCTTGCGGAGCAGCGGGGCAGCTGCGGTGGACCATGCACCGCCATGTCCAGCAGAGGGCACTGCTCTTCCCCGAGCCTCTGCCTTACCCACTACTTGGGAGATACAGGGCTGAGCCCCAGCTACCCATCTCCCCTCTCTTGCGTTCTTGTTCCAACAGCGCAGTGACTGCGATGCACTCAGAGTTTTCAGAGAAATTTCTCATCTTTGAGTCTATTTGATTCTCATAGAAACCCAATGAGCAGGATAAGGCATCATGAGCCCATTGAACAGATAGGAAAGTGAAGGTCTCTCAGAAGGGACAGGACTTACGTATTAATTAGCAGTGGAACTGGGGCCAGAACCTCCTCCACTATGTATCACACTGCTGGTTACAATGGAAATAGGGAGGTCAATACTGCATTTTAACATCCCCCTTCTTTACTGTCAAAAACGCTCCTCCGTTCTATTGGGATCTCTACATTGTGTGTGCGTGTGGTGCACACATGTTTGTCTCAGGGTACTAGTGTCGCACATGGAGGCTCCTGGACACACACATGCCTGGCTTGCAGCCCTGCTGACATGCCAGCCCTGGGACCAGGCCTGTTGTACCTGGTTGCTTCTACAGGTGCCACACTGTACCCCAAATAACTCTGAGAAAATGCATCCTGCCTTCCCAAAGTTCTGTGCCATCTGAGAAAAGCTAGAACCCACTGGGATGTTCCTTAATTTGTATCTGGATAAGGTGTTCTACTGAAGTCAGAGCAGAAAAAAAGCCACCCCCACGCCTCTCCCCAGGCCCCCCTTGATGAGGCTGGAGCCCCAGCGTACCATTGGCCCAATGATGGGGGAACAGATGTCCCATCCCAACCCCACAGTGATGAACTAGGTCCTGGATAGGGGCCCCCTTTGTCCTCCCAATCCCCGCAGCTGGAGGTGGCCCGGCACCCACATCCCTGTTTACATCTTCAACAGGCACCCCATTCTGCAGTCACCTGCAATTGCCACATCCTGTTTTCCCAGGAGAAAGAGGAGCCCTGATGTGTTATGTTTGACTAGGAGGTCAGGGGTTCAGTCACTCACAGATTCCACCCAGGTGTGGAAGTAAAATTCGCAGGGTCTGTAGCCTTGGGGGTTCCCTCTCCAGCCCTCTTTGGAAGGAGGCTTCTTGGCAAATGTTGGGGCACAGGGGTGGTGTGCACCCTGCTCTGATTTCTCTCACCCTTGAGGGTCTCTCAGGTGCTCAGGTGAAAGTCCACCTGCCCGGGGCTGCCCTCTTCCAGTGGGGTCTGCCTGGACATCAGCTCTCCCATAGCCTGACCAGCAGCATGTCTATTTCAGGGCTGTTTGGGGAATGGGACTCTTCTCACCTTCTTCTTAATAAAGACCAAGAATTGATTCCCTTCCTGTCTCCTCCTCTGCACCTCCAAGGTCATTCTTTGGAAGCAGGAGGCTCACTGATTACCCCAGGAGGTTTCCCTCCTAGGGTAACCAGTCTTGGACTTGCCTAGAAAATGCTTTTCATATCCCTTTTTTTCAAACCTCATTTCAATTTGCCTCCGATCTACCATGCCTTGCAGACTTCATGGAGCGCATTCCTTGATCATAGGCCATGCAGCAAGCGCTTGAGGGGAATAAAAAGAAACTTAAGGTAGGCTCCTACCCTCAAGCAATGCATATTCTAATCATTTATCTCATGAGAGATTAATATCCAAAATAAATTGAGAATTCCAATTCACCAGTGAAAATACAAATGACCCAATCAAAAAAAGTGGGGAAAAGATTCAAAATAGACATTTCTCCAAAGAAGATAAACAAATAATATTTAAAAAGCACATGAAAAGATGCTCAACATCACTAGTCATTAGGGAAATGCAGATAAAACTACAATGAGAGACCACACTCCTTAGAATAAAAAAAAAAAAAAAAAAAAAAAAAAACAGAAAATAACAAGTGTCTGGTGAGGATATGGAGAAACTGGAACTCTTCTGCCTTGGGGGTTCCCTCAAAGCACAAATGTAATGGAAATGTAGCAGAAATGTAAAATGGGGCAGCCACTGTAGAAAATGGCACAGTGGTTTCTCAAAAAATTAAACAGAATTCCCATATGATCCAGAAATTCTACTTCTGGATATATATTCAAAATAACTCAAAGCAGGATCTCAAAGAGGTGTTTGTACACCCATCTTTATAACAGCATTATTTACAATAGTCAAATGTCTATCAACAGACAAATGGAGGAACAACATGAGGTATATTCATACAATAGTATTATTCAGGCTTTAGAAGGAGGGAAATTCTGACACATGCAACAACAAAATGAACTTTGAGGACATTGTGCGGACTGAAATAAACAAGACACAAAAAGATAAATACTGTGTGATTCCATTTATATGGGGTATCTAGAAGAGTCCAATTCAGAAGCAAAGTAAACAGTGGTTCCCACAGGCTGGGGGTGCTGGGGAAAGAGCCGTTAGTGTTTAATGGGTACAGAGCTTCAGTTAGGGAAGATGAAAACGTTTTCTGGAGAGGGATGGGGGTGATGGTTGTGCAATAGTTCTAAGGAACTTAAAGTCCTTGAACTGTATACTTAGAGTGCTCACGATGGTAAAATTTAGGTTCTCTGTATTTCTATATATTTCTCTATTTCTATCGGGGCAGTAGGACCGCCTACATAATTTGCAGGCCTACCCAGTGCAAAATGAAAATGGAGGAGCCCTTGTTCCAAAACATTTAAGAATTTCAAGAGAGTGACAGCAGTGCATTAAACTGAGTGCAGGGTCCTTTGGAGCACTAGCCAGGTCATCCCCCATGAAACCGAGTGCAGGGTCCTTTGGAGCATCCCCCATGAGCACAGGGTCCTTTAGAGCACTCCCCAGGGCATCCCCCATGAAACTGAGTACAGGGTCCTTTGGAGCACTTACCCAGGTCATCCCTCATGAAGCCAGCCCGGCTGGGAGGTTTGTAACAGTTAGTTTTCTGTGTCAACTTACTAGGCTACAGTACCAAGTTATTTAATCAAACACATATCTCCGTGTTGCTGTGAAGATATTTTGTAGATGTGGTTAACAATCAGTTGACTTTAAGTAAAATAAATTACCTTGATACTGTGAGTGGATCCCATGAAATCAGTTAAAAGGCCTTAAAAGCAAAAATCTAGGTTTTCAGGAGAAGATGAAATTCTGTCTCAAGACCAGAGCACTAACTCAGCCTGAGTTTCCAGTCTTTGGGGCTGCCCTACGGATTTCAGGCTTGCAAGATTATGCGAGCTAATTCCCTGAAATAACTCTCTTAATAGAAATATATATTGGTTCCATTTCTCTGAAGAACCCTGACTGATACATAAGAAAAGAAAGAAAAGAAATGGATTGGTGAAGTTAATAAAAACAAAAGCACAGCAGGTTTTGAAAATCATCAAGTCCAAATCACCCGGATGTTCTGCATATGAGGAAACCAAGGCTCAGAGAAGTGATGAAACTTGTCCAGTGTCACACAGCAAGTTAGGAAAGGCAGTGTCTTCACACTTCTCCACCAAAGAGTGCCTGGTAGCCGTGTGTTTTCTATAGCTTATATTTTAATTTCTAAACGTCTATGAATTTTGCATTCTATTCCATTATATTATTGCGCTTTCCATTTTTAAGTAGTGTTTTATTTTCCAAATCGTTTTCCCTAACATTTCTGCTCTAGGAAGGAGTGCCACGCCTGTTCCGCGGCCTTCTGACCCCGCACGCCAACCCGATGGAAGTAGTGAAGACAGTAGGGACGCACAGCACAGTGGCTTAAGCCTGAAACCCTGAGGCTCAGTAAAACTTCAATTCCTAGAAGCCTAAGGCAATCGAATGTTCTGGAAATAGACTTTCCAGAACCAATGCACTTTCGGTTCAGCTTTTAGAGGCATATAAGATACTCTTTCTTTGATGTGGGATTTTTTTTGGTGCTTGAGATCGTCTTTCCAGAGAGTTCTCCTTGCAGAGATCTTTTGATATAGAGCGGCGTGAATAGAGACCCTAAGTTGGGCGCTGAGGGGCATAGCTGATTCAATCCACGTGCCTCCCCGTCCTCAGGCCGCTTCCTTTCCTGGTTTCCAGGCCCTCGCTTCTTCCAGCGCTGCTGTCCCCATCTAAGCCCAAGGCGCCGTGAGCCCGCGCTGCCCCCTTGTGGCCAAAGCCCTCCCCAGTTCAGGAAACGGGAACGCGTGGCGGCCAGGCTGGGAGGGAGTCTGTGCACGTAACCGGCTTCTGCCCGCAGCATCCAAGAAGTTGCAATCGCCTGGAAGGATGGGGAACGGCGCCTCCCTGGCTACCGTGAAACTCAACCACAGCACAGCATTGAGACTGTTGGCCGTGAGCGACTCTCAAAGCTGAATTTGAGGTGAGAGGTCGCCTGCCAACAGGACATGCGCAAATCTCACCATGTAGAGTGAGTGGCCTCTCCCCTCCAGGCGGCCACCTGGCCCCGCACTCCTCAGGTGCAGGGCCGAGAAAGGGAGGGGTCCAGGTGAGCTCTGAGCGTCCCGGGGTATACAGCACCTGACCACCACTCAGAAAACCCCCACAAAAATACAAAGACTGGGAATTGGAGACAGACGCCACCTCACTTCGCTAGTGGGGGTTGGGTGGGGATAGCCGGACATCGGCAGAGCCAACCTGGCCACCTGCATGGGAGGGGCCCCGGGGTAAGATGAGGCTTTGTGACCTAAGGAAGGCAGGTAGGTCGGGCTGACGGAGGAGAGGGGCCAGTGAAGCCCCCATTCCTAGGGTCACCGCTCAGCTGAAGGAATCTCACTCTGGGCCTTCACAGCGGTAGCATCCTGTTGGCCCCTGCCCGGGGTGATTCAGGTGGCCCCTGGTGGCAGCTGTCTGAACCCAGGCGAGGCACACAGGAGGACACCAAGCCCCGGCCTCCGACCTCAACCCTGCACAGCCTGCTAGCCCCACGCTAAAGTGATTGAGGAATGGCACAGAGACGGGAGCGGACCCCCAGGCAGGCACCAGGGGAGTTGCCGAAAAGGAAGAGTTCGCTACAGGACAGTTGGTTTCAAACTGGAAGGGATGTCTCCGAGTCCCCTGCGAGAAAGGTCTTATCCTTAGGTCTGCGGTTACTATTTTATTTAGTTTAGTTTAGTTTTTTGAGACGAAGTATGGCTCTGTCGCCCAGGCTGGAGTGCAATGGCGCGATCTCGGCTCGCTGCAACCTCCGCCTCCCGGATTCAAGCGATTTTCCTACCTCAGCCTCCCAAGCAGCCAGGATCACAGGCTCCCGCCACCATGCTCAGTTAATTTTTGTATTTTTAGTACAGACGGGGTTTCACCATGTTGGTCAGGTTAGTCTCGAATTCCTGACTTCAAGTGATCCACCCGCCTCAGCTTCCCAAAGTGCTGGGATTACAGTCGTGAGCCCCCGTGCCCAGCCAGGTCTGGGCCAAAGTTGGGAGCTATTCCCAAAATGGAAGAATGGAAGACATAAGAATAGCTGAGTACCCTCACCCCAAAGTCCAGGGAGGGGGCCTTGAGTCAGTAAAAAGGAAGAACTTCAAGGCAGTATCTCAGCAAAGACACAATAAATATCTGAGCCTGGTGGTGTATCTTAGTTTCCACCCTGGTTTTCTTCCCCATGTGGCAGGGCTTTTCAGAGATTAAGAGAAGTCCAGACATTTCCAGAAAATTCTAAAATAGACTTACTGACATTTTGGTTTAAAATTTCTGACGCACACAGAGTGAGATGATTTTGTGCTGTGCTCGAGGTAATTGCAATTACAGTTTTAAAAACCAATACCACCAGGTGTGGTGGTGTGCACCTGTAGTCCCAGCTACTAGGGAGGCTGAGGCAGGAGGATCACTTGAGCTCAGGAGTTGGAGGCTACAGTGAGCTATGATTCCACCACAGCACTCCAACCTGGACAACAGGGCAAGAACTCATCTCTATTTAAAAACAAACAAACAAAAATACCTCGTGTTCTGTAAGCATGTGGGCTGGTGAAGGGCACAGGTTTCAATGTGGAAAACAAACGCCTTCCTTTGACGGTGTCAGTGCATCTCTGTGGTTTTATACTCATGAAGTCATTTGTAAATATGTCAATGTCTTCTTATGAATGTGAGGCTGGAGTAAGTGTCCCCCTGCCACCCCCTCCTCATGATTAACCTGAAGGATGGGGGCTAGTCGTTATAGTATTGGGCCCCTGAGTAGGACTAGGGGTGAAGGTGGGGTCCTGGGAGAATGTCTGGTACCAGTTCAAGGCCATGGTCTTTGTTCCTCTGGGTGTTGATGGCAACAAATGAGGACAGGCAGGCAGTATTGCTATACCTCTCCTTGTCCCCTGTCCTACCCTGAGGAGGTCCCCACCCTGCCTTGGGCTGGACCAGAGCTAGCTAGTGGCAGCTGTTGGAGCCCCAGTGAGCTAGCCCTGAGCGTGGCATGGTGGGGGCCGGGGCAGGAGGAGCTGTCCGCACTGCGATGTGGCCCCAGCCAGCACTGAGAGATGCTGTCATCTAGGAGGATTATGACCAAGGAGCTGGGATTACAGATTAACCAGATCAGCGTAGGAGAAGAGCAAACAAAATGTTCATTATTAACCTTGTAAATGTGTCCCCTAGGCCTGGCCTTCGTTGCTATCACATCGGCTGACTTAGTAATCATTGGTTCTATAATAAACCCTGGAGACCCTTTGCATTGTCTCTAGAACTACTGTATACTTCCTGGGTTTGCCACTATCCTATTAATGAGGCCCTGTGACCCCAGAGTCAGACCTGGGTTCATTACTAGCTTCAGCACTTACCAGTGGCACAACTGCAAAAACGTGGTCCCTGTTATTCCCACAGCCCAGCCTCTCTCACAGTGACCTCGCCCTGTGATGCGTCATGTCTCAGCCTCATGTTTCATTGTGGATAACAACTCCTGGAATCGGTTTATTGTGGAGGCTCAGCTCATTTGAAGACACAAATGTGAACCTTTTATTCACTCTAAACAGTGTTCCATCACCTGGTAACATCTCAAGCAGACTCTATGACTTCCAGGTAACTCCACAGTTAACAGAACAAGCAGTTTGCTTGAGACTGTCAGGCATTTCCACATCAAAGCGCTTTGCCTCCCACTCGGCTGCCTCCGATTCTACACCAGAGCTCTGCTCTGCACACCTGGGTGGCTTCCTGGCTCCCACCCCTTTCCTACTCGGGGCCACTTCACAGTGAGGGACGGGCAACCCCGAAGTCCCTTCAGCAGCCTCTGTGGGCCACAGAGGCTTGGGGTGGCGCTCCCACATTCTGGCCTTACTAGCCACAAGACACTTATCTGATGCAGGCTATTCTGGGAAGCCTTTGTAATGTGGGGAAAATAACCCCTGCCTTGGAGAGAATTATGGGAACCTAGTGAAATTACGTGAAGTAATTGGCCCAGGGCCACTGTTACAGTTGTGCACACCGTGCACTGCACAAGTCCAGCGCCGTTTCACCTTGTATCCATGCGAGATTGTATCTTATTACGATTTTCTGGCAGATGACAGTCAAGTGTCAACATAGGGGCTCAGCAGGGTTGGTGCTGCTTCCCTTTCCAGACAGATGTCAGATCCCTCTCTTCTCAGCACATCAAGCCCTGCTCCCTCTTTGCCACAAGAGTCCTAGAAGCCAGACACTGAGGGCTCAGAGTCCGCAGTCCCCCAGCCAGAATGAGCCTCATCTCATCCCCACGCCTTGGTGAAGTCATGTCGTGACTCATTCTTCCCAGTGCCTCAGGTTGGAACCTCTGTCAGGGACGGAGAGACATCTAAGGACCCCCAAGCCCAGGTCACTGTGCAGAGGGAGGAGGTGCAGAGAAGGGGTCTCAGGAAGCCTCAGAACCAGCTCTAGGATCTTTCAGGGTGCTAGTATATAAGAGTGTAAAACAAACAAACAAACAAAATCCAAAACACTGGATATAAAAGCTGGGCATGGTGGCTGATGCCTATTATCCCAGCACTTTGGGAGGCCGAGGCGGGTGGATCACTTGAGGTCAGGAGATCGAGGCCAGTCTGGCCAACATGGTGAAACCCCGTCTCTACTAAAAATACAAAAATTAGCTGGGTGTGGTGTTATGTGCCTGTAGTCCCAGCTACTCAGGAGGCTGAGGCAGGAGAACTGCTTGAACCTTGGAGTTAGAGGTTGTAGTGAGCCAAGATTGCATGCTGCACTCCAACCTGGGCAACAGAGTGAGACTCCGTCTCGAAAAAAAAAAAGCAGCAACTAAACCCCCACTGAATATAGTGACTGCCAGAGTCTAGTAACAACAATGGAAGAGAGAAAGTAACTTTTGAAACAGTGTGACATTAATGTGACATATACTTTACAATTATGATCACTTAAACAAATACTTCTGACCCCATAATCCTAATTAGCGTATATCAATAAGTGAATCACACTGACTTTACTCTGAATTTCCTCGACAGCCATACTAAAATACTTACCTTGGACATAAGCTAAGCTTTAAGTTTGTTGTTTATAACTTCAAAGAGAGACAAGGGACAGTGACTTAAGAATATTCTAAGCTATAAATTTACATGTGGACTTTGCTACACACCTGGGATGCAGACAGATGAGTTTTGTTCCATTGCAGTACGTCTGATGACCAGAATTCTATAGAGAACATTAATGAACGAAAAGCCTCAGCTTTAAGACTGAGATTGGTACCATGAGTAGTCATGGCCTCATGGCCACCTGCTGGCAGCATAGGGTGCTGCAGCCCAGCTATGGTTCAGACTAAAAGCAGAGAAACTCCTGTGGTCCAGGGAAAGATAGGAAGACCATATAAACTGGCAGTGGACAGGAAATGCCAGTCAAGAAGGTGCCCCTGGGACGCTGAGCTCTTACAACTCGCAATCAACAGCTCTTACAAATAAAACTGCTGCAGAAGTAACAGCTCTTACAAATAAAACTGGTCATTTGGACTTCTGGGCACCAAATGTTTTCACAAGGAAAACATCAATTTTGCATTATAATACCAAGTATACCTTACTGTTACTGCTTCTTCGCCTTAACTTTCAGCATATTCCTTTAGGAGATTGCCACGCCTTGGTCAGAATACATCGACAGTTTTATAATAGAACAGAAAAGCTTCAGTTTTCAGGAATATATTTTAGTCGGCTTGTTGAAACACATCTCTCTTCCTGAAAGCAAGCAATTCTTGAAGTGGATCAACCTTGTCATCATATCCCTTTTATTCTCCACCGTATGACAGTCCCTGTAGCATCTTAGCCACTGCTTTTTTGTTTTTACTTATTTTCCACTCCCGCCCCCCACCGCCCGCCCCCAGTAGCAAAATGAAGGCATGCCGGGAAGCAGCAACTCAACATAAAAAGAGGACCCTCCATGCACTCAGCTCACAAGACAGTTTTATTGAATTAGTTGCATGCAGGAGCAGTTCTGTTCTTCCCATGAGCAGCAGATTCGAGTGTTAGAGTGCAGGATCCAGAGCGGGGAGTGGCTGGGCGAAGTTGGGGGCCTGGAGGCTGGGGCCTGGTCACTTGGTGACATGCAGAGCTCTCTCTGGGGGGCTGCAGCTCATCTCGGGGGAGCTGGACTCAGATGCCCCCGTAGGTCCAAAAGCAACATTCACATCTCACTTCTCCCTGAAATAAGAAAGAGTTATCCACCAAATAAAACATCCTCCAAAGGAAAAATAAAATTCCCAGTAACTTCCTGGCTTTGTTCTTGGGCTCTGGCTCCAGGTGGAGTCATTCCCACCAGGCTACGGAGTCTGCACTTCGTCTGGTTTTTTGTTTTTGTTTTTTTGGCTCCCAGAGACTCACTGGGCCCTGCAGGCTGGCAGGAAAGGCCCGCCTGCTCACCTTTGCTTTTTGCGGTATTCCTGCAGCGCTTTCTCCGCCACAGTCTCCATAAATTTAGGGTTCTTCCTGGAGACCTCTACAGGGACCGTCACAGTGATGGGATCAGAGTCAAAGAGCTTCACGACCACCTCAGTGACACCGGAAGGAACATCTGAGTCAGAAGTGTGGGAAGCCACCTAAATTGAACAAAAGAAAAGAGCTGAAACACTGTGGTCAAAATGTGTGCATTTTGCAACAGAAGTCAGGCTTCTGATAGGAAAGTCCTCCCGCTCCTCTGAGAAAACCTAGAGCGCTGACCCCAGTGCTTCTTACGCATCTAGACATCACTACAGCTCAGTGGACAAGTGACCTGGTTCACAGACACTCATGTGTTGGGGCAAATGCCATCTGCAAATGACTAGCCCAGGGAGCACCCCCAAAGAATAAAAGTGGTTTCCAAACATTTGCTCTGGGCAACCATTGACTAGAGTAGATGTCTACTCTACAGTAGGTCAGACTAGAGTAGAAAAGGAATCCAGGGGGCCTGGAGGGAAGAAAGAAAAGAAAAAGAAGGGTGCCCAGTACTAGAAATAAGTTTTTTTTATTTGATTTTTTTATTTTATATTTTATTTTGGTTTTTTCTTTTGGTTTGTTTGTTTGTTTTAAGAGACAGAGTCTCACTCTTCACCCAGGCTGGAGTGCCATGGTGTGATCACAGCTCACTGCAGCCTCCACCTCTGGGCTCAGGCAATCCTCCCACCTCAGCCTCCTGAATAGCTGGGACTACAAGTATGTGCCACCACACCTGGCTGATTTTTGTATTTTTTGTAGAGAGGGAATCTTGCTATGTTGCCCAGACTGGTCTCAAATTCCTAGCCTCAAGTAATCCTCTTGCCTCGGCCTCCCAAAGTGCTGGGATTACAGGCATGAGCCACCATATCTGGCCGAGAGAGAAGTTTTTATCACTGGCAGAGAATGATGTACTAATTCACAAGCCATTTTACATGCCAGAGGGCAGCCATGTAGCTTTGAGGAAAGAACAGAGGCTTCTGGTTTATTCATAGGTCTGTGCACCAAAACAAAAACAACAACAACAAAATACAGGCTTGGCAGTCAGGCAGTCAGGTTCGAATACCCACCCAAGTCACCCATCAGCTATCACACCTTGGACCTTGGCCAAGCTGTGGAACCTCTCTTAATTTGCTCCTCTGTAAAACAGAGTTATATTTTCCCTGAGTGGGTGATGAGGCTTCAAGGCAACAAGGGCACCTAACGTTTTCTATTTCCTGCCGTGTGAGAAATGCTTGGTCAAAAGCACACGTGCCCCTGCTCCCGATCACAGCTCAGGCTCCCCAACCACAGCATGTGGCTGGGACACAGCTCACCGTGGTGACCCGCAGATAGTACTGGTCTTCGCCTTGCGTGAGGTTTGCCAGCCGGGACACCCAGTTAAACTGCTCGTTCAGCTGCTCCAGCAAGGAGGAGGTGTTGAGCATCTTCCACTGGTAGGACTGCAGCAGTTCGTTGTATTTCCTGGTCAACTTCTCAGCGACCTGGAGGGATTCATTGAGCTCCCGCCGCAGCTGAGCCTGGGCGGGGTTGTTGGCCGAACAGTCTGCCCAGAGATGGAAGAAATGAAAGGCAGAGGTGTGAAGGAACGGCTACAGAGGGATAGAAGCATGAATGAATGGAAGTCAGGACATGCAGCTGGGAACAAAAGCAGTGCTTCCCTAAGGGAAGGGCCACAAACTGGAATTGTCCACAATAAAATAAAGGTTTTGCCGCGGACTGTGAATCTAGATGCTGCTTCCATCATCCAGAAAGTCTTCTGGGTTTTTTGTTTTTGTTTCTGTTTTTTTGAGACAGAGTTTTGCTCTGTTGCCTAGGAGTACAGTGGCGAGATCTTGGCTCACTGCAGCCTCGACTTCCCAGGCTCAGGCTATCCTCCAACCTCAGCCTCCTGAGTAGCTGGGGCTACAGACACATGCCACCATGCCCAGTTAATTTTTGCATTTTTTGTAGAGATGGGGTTTCTCTATGTTTCCCAGGCTGGTCTCAAACTCCTGGGCTCAACCAATCTGCCGAAAGTGCTGGGATTACAGGTGTGAGCCACCATGCCCAGCCTGAGAAGCCTTGCTCTGGAAAAATACGTCAACTGACCTAAACAGTGTGCTTTATGACGTCATTGATTTATCTTTGGGTGCCAGACCCTTATCTCTTTGGTGACAAACTGTGTTGACCACACTTCCAAAAGCACTGATCTCAAGTTCTCCATGTTCTCAGATCTGGAGTGGCTCTCACTGCCCTAGTCCCTCCCAGGAATCATTTCCAAAGAGGAGGAATATTACTCACAGCTGCCATTTGTGTGGTACCACCTGTGTCCCAGACACCACAGAAAGTTCTCTCTGGATATCCTTTTTCCCTAAGAATTGGATCTGTTCTGACTTAAGGATTAGCACTCCTATTTGACCAATAATGAAACTGAGGCCCACGGAAGTAGTAATAAGTAGCTTACCTACAGCCATAGAAGAAATGATCTCTGGGCCCAGGATTGAACCAGGGTCTTCAGCTCCAAAGCCTGGGCTCTTCCTACCCTGGGTCTGTGGTTCTGGACAATCCTCCAAGCTTGTCTTTTTTTTTTTTTTTTTTTTTTTTTTTTGAGACAGAGTTTCGCTCTTGTTGCCCAGGCTGGAGTGCAATGGCATGACCTGGCTCACTGCAACCTCCACCTCCCGGGTTCAAGCAATTCTCCTGCCTCAGCCTCCAGAGTAGCTGGGATTACAGGTGCCTGCCACCACCCCCGGGTGATTTTTTTTGTATTTTTAGGAGAGACGAGGTTTCACCATGTTGGCTAGGCTGTTCTCAAACTCCTGACCTCAGGGGACCCGCCCACCTCGGCCTCTCAAAGTGCTGGGATTACAGGCGTGAGCCAATGCACCCAGTCCAAGTTTGTCTTTTGAGCATGTCTGCAGAGGTGGCAGTTCTGGTGCCAAGAGTTTATGCAGCTGACACACTGGCACCTGGTGGCCAGGGGTCCTTACCCGCCCACCTGCCCGCCCATGGCTGGTCACTGAGTTCATCAAGAGGGCAGGGAAAAGAGAATTCATTCCTCTTGGCCCTGAGCTGCAGGTTGTCAGATTCATTAAGAGCTGGAAACTGCCCACTAGCTCTTAAAACTACTATTTTTCTCCCCCTAAGTTATTTCAAAAATATCCAGAGGCAGATACATCAGATGTGAGTTAGGGGAAGGGAGATTGTGCCTATGCTTTAGGATGATGACTGCAATTATTTATAGTAAAATAAAATATTAGGTGGGGAAAGAAACAATTACTAACAAGATGCCAGGTTGAAAATAAATATGTAATAAATAATCTTCACTATTTTACCAAAAAATAATTTAAAAATAAAATATCAGCCAGGCGTGGTGGCTCACACCTGTAATCCCAGCACTTTGGGAGGCTGAGGCAGGCTGATCACTTGAGGTCACGAGTTTGAGACCAGCCTGGCCAATATGGTGAAACCCTGTCTCTATTAAAAATAGAAAAATTAGCCAGGCATGGTGGCGCACACCTGTAATCCCAGCTACACAGGAGGCTGGGGCAGGAGAATCGCTTGAACCCAGGAAGCAGAGGTTGCAGTGAGTGAAGACTGCGCTGCCGCATTCCAGCCTGGGTGATAGAGTGAGACTCTGTCTTAAAAAAAAATAAAATAAAATAAAATAAAATAAGAAAAATCCTTGAGAGCCGAGGATTAGTCTAGAATAGAGGTTCTCTACTGGGGTGACGCTGTCGCCCAGGGAGATTTAGCAAGTTCTGAAGTTAGTTGTCACAACGAAGGGAAGGGAGCTTTTGCCCTCTAGTGGGTAGAGGCCAGGAGTGCTGCCAAACACCCGTGACTGCTCAGGACAGCCCCCCACGACAAAGAATGACCTGGCCCAAAATATCGGCACTGCTCACACCTGTAATCCCAGCACTCTGGGAGGCCGAGGTAGGAGGATCACTTGAGCCCAGGAGTTGGAGACCAGCTTGGGCAACATAGTAAGACCCCATCTCTACTAAAACTAAAAAAATTAGCCAAGCATGGTGGCGCACCCGTGTAGTCTGTTACTCAGGAGGCTGAGGCAGGTGGATCAGGCTGCAGCCACTGGGTGATAGAGAGAGACCCTGTCTCAAAAAAAAAAAAAAAAAAAAAAATCAATAGCACTGAAATTGAGAAATCCTGATCTAGAGGTCCCAGGCAGTACATGCTTATATGGTTGCAAGCACCTTAAATAACAGTAGGCAGTCCTCTTCAGTGTGGACTATTTAGCTCAGCTTACAGAATTACTCTTACCAATAATCCTCTAAGAATCTATCTCAGGCCAGGCACGGTGGCTCACACCTGTAATCCCAGAACTTTGGGAGGCTGAGGCGGGCAGATTACTTGAGGTCAGGAATTCAAGACCAGCCTGGCCAACATAGTGAAACCCTGTCTCTACTAAAAATACAAAAATTAGCTAAGTGTGGTGGTGCACACCTGCACTCCCAGCTACTGGGGAGGCTGAGGCAGGAGAATCACTTGAACCCAGGAGGCAGAGGTTGCAGTGAGCCAAGATAGAACCACTGTACTCCAGCTATAATCAATGACTGGTAAGACTGGCGCCAGCTGCACTCTCAGCTGTAATCAATGACGATTAAGATTGGCGCCAGACCTGAGCCCAGCCTGCAACAACAGAGTAAAAATCAGCATAAGAGGTCCAACCTGGGCCCAGGCATCTGGACATCTTTTCTTCAGGCCCTAACGTGACTAGCTTTCTTGTGGTGAGGTACCATGTAATTGATGCCACTCTATGATATTTTTATAGAAAAAGCCCCAAGGCCTGGTTGTGCACTCATCTGCAGCGACTTACACTTCAGCCTCTTAAAGCACAACTGTTTATTTTGCAGTGGCTTCTAAAATTACAGGAGTGAGGCTAGGAATGTTTAACTAGACCCTGGCGGCCTGCCATGGGAAACTCAAACTAAGCATTAAGTAAGAGCAAAGCCACCAGATCGATAAGCTGTTTACAAGGGGAAACAATTAACTCTTTCTGAGTATGAACTGCTGTGTACCAGGAACTAGTCCGAACACTGTCACAGCTGTTATCTCTAAGTGGAAAGAAGTTAACCCATAAAGAGAGCTGATGAAACGGAGGGAGACAGTTGAAGGGAAATATTCCCTTTGCCTAGGGGACCAACCAGCCAACCAAAGGGACTGTTGCTTGGATTCCCAGGTACCGAGATCTGTGACTTCTGTGGCCAGAGGCTGCGAGGGGCCCTGGGAGAGAACACAGCGCCCTAGGATTGAAGCCCAGCTCACCCATGTCGGGGTCAATCTTGGATAAGTTATTAACCTTTTTACGGCTCAGTTTCCTCAGAGGGTCATTCTGAGGAAATGTGTGTCGAGTGTTTAGAACAGTGCCTGGCCTCTGGTCAGTTTTGTTAAACAAAATACATACTGTCTGCAATTTCATAATCTGCAGAGGAAAATGAAGATGCCTACAATGCTTGGCACTTGGGAACAGAATCACTGGGGAGTCCCAGGGCGATGACTTTTTTCGACAAGCTTTTTTCAACACGGGCCCGATGGGGTGGAGGGCACTTTTACATCTCTATCGACGTCTCACCGACTTCAGGGACAGCCTCGCATCATCCTCTCATTCTAAGATGAGGAACCCAAGCTGCGTGAAGCTCAGGACCTGCCCCAGGTCACAGCTCAAAGGCGGCAGAGCTGGAATCCAAACGCTTATCTGTCTGACACCATAAAGGCAGTACCAGTGAGGCCCCAGTGACCCCAGGACAAAAGGTATAGGAAGGGGCAGCTTGTGCTCTGGACCCCGACTCACCCACAGACAAGATCTCCCGGCACTTGTCACACTGGTCCTTCATCCGCAGGCAGCCCGTGGAGTTGTGGCGGATCTCCCGGCACACAGTCCGGTCATCGTCGCCTTCTGGGGACACAAGGGAAAAAGAGTCAGTCATCCAGCCATGCAGAGATGGAATCCACTGATTCCCGTTGTTATTTTTATTTATTTTTTTTATTTTAGAGACAGGGTCTCACTCTGTTGCCCAGGCTGGAGTGCAATGGTGCAATTATACATAGATCACTGCAGCCTCCAACTTCTAGGCTCAGGTGACTCTCTTGCCCCAGCCTCCCAAGTAGCTGGGACTACAGGTGTGCACCACCACACCCGGTTAATTTTTTTAAGTTTTTATTTTTGTAGAGACAGGATCTCACTGTCTTGGCCAGGCTGGTCTCAAATTCCTGGCCTCAAATGATCCTCCCGCCTTGGCCTCCCAAAGTGCTGGCATCACAGACATGAGCCACCACGCCCAGCTCAGTTTTTCTCCTCTTTAAATAAGGATAATATCACCCTTGTGATATTGCTGGGGAAAAATCGAGATGACACCCACTGAGCCCTCGGCATGGTTCTCAGCATCTAATGGGTTGCTCAAAAGGCCGTGAGCTTCCACCCCTTCTCACCTCGTATGAATTCCGTGGACGGGTGCTGGAAGGCCGGGCTGTGGAAGTGGATGTCCATGGCCTGCTGAGCCTCATGTATCATCTCAAGGAAGGGCTGGAACATGGCGTGGAAGTTCAGGGGCTCATAGGGAGAAAAGGGCATCAAGCTGCGAACGATGCGGGACTTGGGAAAGAAGAAGTGAGGCCTCCGGTGGGGCAGGCTGAAGGGCAGGAAGCGGTAGGAGTCCTGGGGCTCCCGGGCGAAGAACCTGTCCTGGAAGAGCTCGTCCATGATGCTGGATGCGCGGCTGAAGCGGTCCTGCATGACATCCATCATGTGTGTCTGCTGCCGGTCGTTCTCCAGCAGGGAGTCGATGCGGTCGCCGTTTATCCAGAAGTAGAAGGGTGAGCTCTGGTTCAGGAACTCCTCAAGCTGGGACAGCCAGCACGGGCACAATTAGGAGAAGCTCACCAAGGCCATGGCCTTCTGGCCTCCCACTCCCCGGGGAGCCAGGCCAGGCCCTGCCCATGGCTGTAACAGTCACACAGCAAGTGACCAACAGCCCAGCGGGACCAGCCCCCAGCACCCCAACTGTCAGGTCCACGCCCTTTCCTTTTACCTCCCTCCATGGGGGACAGTTTTGAGACACCTGGGAGGCCATAAGAGTCACAAGGCCCAACATTTCAGGTTCATCCATGGTCATCTTTGGCCACCAATGATATCCACCCCCTGCTCAGCTAAGGGCCAACTGATGTGACTTCAGGGACTGGAGCAATTCACTGAGTCCCAATCAAAAAAGCCCTGCAGCAGAGGACAGGAGCAATACTAATACACTAAAAAAATCTTACATTGGCTGGGCACAGTGGCACACATCTGTAATCCCAACAATTTGGGAGGCTGAGGTAGGAGGATTACTTGAGCTTAGGAGTTTGAGACCAGCCGGGGCAACTTGGCCAAACCCCATGTTTACAAAAAAAATACAAAACTTAGCTGGGTATGGTGGTGTGTGCCTCTGGTCCCAGCTACTTAGGAGGCTGAGGTGGGAGGATCACCTGAACCCAGGAGGTCAAAGCTGCAGTGAAACATGATCACACCACTGCACCCCAGCCTGGGTGACAGAGTGAGACCCTGTCTCAAAAAAAAAAAAAAAATTCTTAAATCCTTCCACATAAGTGGACACAGGGCTCTGCCATCCCCCAAAGCGGTTATGTCATCCAGCTAAGCACTGCTGCGTGAGTTTTCTAAGAGAAGGTAGATACCTGGCCTACATCCTTTTGATGACTCCACTCTCACTACTCATGCCAGACATCACCAATGGAGCATGGCACTCTGGGCCCCAATGCAGCCAGCCAATACTAATCAATTGCATCTGGCATGTGGAATGAAGCATATTTCACTAGGCTCCCGTCCTTTCCCACTCAGCCTTGGCCACTGATGTGTCCCTTTTCACCTGGCGGCCAACCAGGCCCGAGCCACTTCTGCAGACGCGTGCGTAGAACTTCATGCAGGTCTGTTTCAGGCAGGGCTTACACTCTTCCCAGAGGGCCATCATGGTCTCATTGCACACTCCTGGGAACTCCTTCAGCTTTGTCTCTGATTCCCTGGTCTCACTTAGGGCATCCTAGAGGAAGACACGAGGCTGGCTGAGCCACACAGAGACCACAGGCTCACACACTCAAGGAGGTGCTGGGTGCCAGGCCCTCTGCCCAGGGCAGGCCTTCCCACAGGATGGGCACCCAGCATGCAAGTGTGCACCCCTGCTCCAGTTCAGGCTTCCCTTCATTCACCCACCTGGAATCCCCTTCCCACCCGGCTTGAAGAATCCACTCATCCTTTAAGATCCGACTGTTCCCTAACTCCTAGAAGCTTCCCAGCTCCTGGAACCCATGTGGACAGCACCTCTCTCTGATTTAGTGCGCTGATCATCTACTCAGTGACTACCCTCTCACTGAAGCCTCATTTTCTATTCTCTGCTTCTGGTATTTAAATTTCATCTTCCAAAGCAAGAGACTCCCTGAATCTTATCTTTCTATTGCAACCATGCCCCCTGGCATGCAAAGGGAATGGCAGGCTTTCAACACCAAAGCCACACCAGCTGTCAAAATTCTCTAATGGGTCCTTGCCACTTGATCCAATAATTCTCTAAGAATCTATCTCAGGCCAGGTGCAGCGGCTCACACCTGTAATCCCAGCACTTTGGGAGGCCAAGGCGGGCATATTACTTGAGGTCAGAAGTTCGAGACCAGCCTGGCCAACATGGTGAAACCCCGTCTCTACTAAAAATACAAAAATTAGCTGGTGTGGTGGTGCACACCTGCACTCCCAGCTACTTGGGATGCTGAGGCAGGAGAATCGCTTGAACCCGCAAGGCGGAGGTTGCAGTGAACCGAGATCAAACCACTATACTCCAGCCTGGGTGACAGAGCGAGACTCTGTCTCAAAAAACAAAACAAAACAAAACAAAGACTCTATCTCAAAGGAATCCCCTGACAAAGAAAAAGATGCTTAAAAATATTTGGTACAGTATTATCTTATGGAAAAAAAATAAAATCATAATCAACCCAGATGCTTAAAAGAGACAGGTTAAACAAACTGTGGTTCCTACAAAGAGTAAATGGTACATCATTACAAAGGATGTTTATAGTCCATTTTGAATATTATCATATGTACTGTTTATGTGAAAAATTCATAATTTTGTGCATAGCCACTGTCAAAAAAGCACAGAGGAAAAGAATAGGAAGAAATAGATCAAATGTTGACAGTGACTTGTCCTTGGGCAAAAGGATTATGGAAAAACTTTTCCTCTTCTATTTTTCTATATTAAAATCTCTATAAATGAGTGTGTTAGTCTTCAAAAAAATTAGTCTATCCACACCCCAGAGTTACGTGAGGTCTTTGTCCTGCTCCATCATCCCCTGTCCTCTGCTGGGCGAAGACAGCCCACCTCCCACTGAGCCAAGACACAAGTGCCACCCATGCTGCCTACTTCCTTTCCTTCTGGCTCACCTACTCCTCAACTAAGAAGTAGCTCTTAGTTGTAGCTCTTTGAGATACGCTCTTTTCTCCAAATGTGATGTGCTTTATTATAAAACCAGAATTGTTGAATGTCAAACTCCAGTGATAACCACAAAAGTGTGGGCATGAGACATGCTCCTTCCCCAGGAGCTATTTGAGGATTCTCATAGAATGGTGAGAAATGGCCTGTTAATCCCAGCACTGTGGGAGGCCAAGGCAGGCAGACCAAGAGGCCAAGGTTAAGAGTTCGAGACCAGCCTGGCCAATATAGTGAAACCCCACCTCTACTAAAAATACAAAAAATTAGCCGGATGTGGTGGCGCGTGCCTGTAATCCCAGCTACTCAGGAGGCTGAGGCGGGGAATCACTTGAACCCTGGAGGTGGAGGTTGCAGTGAGCTGAGATTGTGCCATTGCACTCCAGCCTGGGCAACAGAGCAAGACTCCATCTCAAAAAAAAAAAAAAAAAAAAAAAAATGGTGAGAACTGATACTGAGGCCAAGAAAGGGCATGAAGCTTGAAAAAAAGGTAGAGCTGCATCCAGGCCAGGATTCCCTGAAGTGGCTCCCATGGAGCTGTGCTCAAAGCAGCCAGGAAAAAAAAAAAAAAAAAAAAATGAATTCCCTGGTCAATTTGGAAAACTCTGGGTTTCATGGAGTTACACAGGTTTCTTTACTGCACAACTTCTCAGAGCCTTTGAAATGCTTTTAACATGCATGATGGATCATGAAGCTGGCAGGTAGCTACATCTTAGCATCTGAAGTAGGGCGACCGTGAGAGGAGGTTTGTAGGATACTCTTAAGGAGACTTGATTTCTTAAATAAGTTGTTCATTGAATTATAGTGTTTTAGTTTTGTCGAATCATTAAGCACAGGCTAGACCTGCTATATCCACTACTGGGCTTAAGATGTTTCTTTATGAAGTAGTCCAGAACTCTAGGAAGACGTGGGGTGCAGTGTGCCTGCCTTAACCCTAACCGTATCAACCCAACTAGATAAGCTTCCTGAAGGTTGGACACCACCCCCATCTGGGCCCCCGCCGCCACCCCATCCAGAGCCTGCTTGGAACTACTACGTGGTCAGGGTTTAGAAGCATCTATTGAAATGAATCTGGGCATTAGGCCCTGGGCCAGGCTTATAACAAAACCTGATCCAAGATCTCACTCCCTGATGCTTTCAAAAGCGAATGAACCTTTCCTACTTCTTAACTACAGCCCCAGCATCAGCTGACACAGCCTGGGAGGACTGCGGGTCACCATGGCAACCCAGCAAGGCACCGTGCAGTGACCCCCTCCCTCCCCTCCAGTGGGATGGTCGAGGCAGGGTGGCGTTCGTGGCTTCTCCTGACCTCTTTCTTCTTCTTGGCTTCCTCTAGGTTGCTGAGCAGTGTCTTGCGCTCTTCGTTTGTCTTCTCTATGAGAGTCTTTATCTCTTTCACCCCGTTGACAGCATTTTGAATTTCCTTATTGACGTACTTACTTCCCTGATCAGACATTTCTGCAAGAGAAGTGCAAGAGGTAGCATGAGGCGAGAGGAAGACGTGGCCTCGGGATGTAACCCTGGAATGAGCTGGAATGGCCAGAAAGGCCCGTTCAGTTCAGGGGCTGTCAAGGCTGGGACCCCCACCCCTGCCGGCAGGCAGCAGCATGGCCCCAGCCTTTCCCTGGCACAGGCTCCCATCACAGGCTCCTTGCTGACTACACCCTACTGCTCAGAAATGCAGACCATGGGAGCTGGCACACCCAGAGCTATGCCCAACCACTGCCATGTGCCCCTGGAGAACGAGCCGGGTGCAGAAGAAACTTGTCAAGGGAAAAAAAAAAAAAAACCCAGAAGTGTCAGCTCTGAAGCATCAAAATACAAAATTTGTCATTTTGGACACAAATCTTTCTAGAGTTCAGTTTAACCAGACATGTGTATTTCTTTGTTCCAATGCAGTGCCAGGTGACAGGAATAAGATGAGTAAATAAGGCGTAGCACTGATAACAAATGCAGTGAAACACTGTGTCACGTAAGTGCTACTTCACTGGTGTTTATCCCATGCCAAGCACTGCGCCAAACACTTCATGTGCAGTTTACATAATGCTCCAGCCCCTTACCATGCCCACTTCGCAGAGGGAGACATGGGAAGTGTGATATGATAGGTAGGGTCAAAGTGTCAATCAGGTAGGGGGAGTACGTTGTGGAGGTCTAACATACAGGTGGTGCTTATAGTTAATAACACCATATTATAACTGGAAATTTGCTAAGAGAGTAAGTCTTTCCACCATCCCACCATACAAAGTGGTCATCATTTCAATGTATGTGCATTTCAAAACATCATGTCATATACCTTAAATACACACAATTTTTATTTGTTAATTGTATCTCAATAAAACGGGGGGTGGGGGAAGTGTCATGAGATCAAGATAGTGGCCCAAAGTCACCCAGCTGAGAAGAGGTGAAACAGACTCACAGCCATGTCTGATCTGGGTTTTTAGCAATGATCCTGCAGAAGCAGTCAGCTCACAGGAGGGACAAGCTCTGGGCACTCCAAAGGGGAGAGGGATAAGAGCTCCAGTGGTCCAGACACAGCTTCGTGGAGGAGGCCTGGGAGCTGGGCCAAGGGGCCTGGGAAGGGAACAGCTGAATGAAATGCAGCAGCTGAAAGTGCTTGGGAAATGCCTGCAAATGCCGGCAGTCTAATGCACGCAGAGCCTGAACCAGGGGCCTGGGAGCAGAGGCTCAGAGGGGGCCCAGACACAGGCACCCAGACCCAGTGCAAAAGATAAAAACAGTCTGTAACACTGGGGCCTGATAGAGAGGCACTGAGCGGAGTTGGCTATCCTGCCCTCTGACCTCATCACCCTGTGGCCAGAGGCACATCACGCTTGGTGTACTCACCCTGGAGCTCATTGTCCGAGACCGTCTGGTCCCCCAGGACCTGCCCACTCTCCCAGGTCAGCAGTAGCCCCACAAACAGCAGCAGAGTCTTCATCATGCCTCCAATTCTGGAGTCCTCGCACGCCTCTGTTTGCAGAGAACAGGAGACCATCATGGGAACAGCTTAGACAGCCTGCTGGCGTCCCGCCCACCTGCCGCCTGCAGCAGCTCCCCAGGGCCTCACTGCCCTCGGCTGTCCCCACAGCAGGCACTGCTGCACTTTTATTCCTGAGGAAATGGGGGAAAGAACCAGACTTGCCATGGACACCTCAAATGAAAGCGAAGGCAGGAGGTGCAGAGAGGGAGGGACTGCAGGACAGCAACGTTGAGTGGCCAAAACAAGAACCCTGGCATTGGAGGAGCCAGGCTCTTGTCCAAGCCACATCCTCCCCCGCAATCAGCGAGGCACACAGGCTTTCTGCATCCTGGCCTCTTTGTCCAGAGTGGTATCGATCATGTCAGACACTGAAAATACCCGCCTTAGGTCACGCATCCGTCCCTCCCCATGCCACCTCCACAGAGGGACTGCATCCCACAGACCAGCCTCGTCCTCTGCAGTGTGCATCTAAATCTTCACCCCAGCAGACACTCCCCATCCACCACAGCGCTGCAGCCCTCAGCACCACCTGAACTTGATTTTCAAGAGCCGGGGGCAGCAGCAGCCATTCCTTCACACCGAATCCATCTGCATCCCCAGTGGGAGGCTTGGACCTGGCTGCCTGTGCTTTCAGGGGTGGAAGTAGTGGAAGCCAGGAAGGACAATTCCCTTCAGAGAGTAGAGCGGGTTCGCAGTGGCCCGAGGAGCAAGCTTCCCAGAGAAAAGTCCCTTTGGAAGGATGAGTCCTTTTGCTCTGCCAGGCCCTCCACACGGCCCATCCCCTCTAAGCCCACAGCAAGCTGCCCTGCCAGTGTTCCTGCCACCACTGGGCTGGCTGCCCTGAGCCAGGGGGCACAGGCCACAGCCCCGGTCTTACACAATGGACCCTTTCCCAGAAGCTGAGGCTGTTGCATAAAACAGAAACCCCTCCCCCTGCACCCCACCCCTACCATCCCCCCTCCTAAGAACTGCTTATCTGAGCTCACCCATTTCCCATAACAAAACCAACAGGAAGGTGGGGTTCCCCTTCCTGAAATGGTTCACATCCAAAGCCCGCTCAACCCAGCAGGCCCATCTGGACACTCAGTAGCACATTAACAAGGAGTGCCTCTCACGAGAAGTAATCAGGCACACAGAGCCAGGGAGCAGCGTGGGAGAAGAGATGGGGTCAGCGCCTTCCCCACAGACGGGGTGGGTGGTGGAGACCGGGCTCACCAGGAAGGCTGTGGTCTCACGGGCTCTGCCCCAGCTGCCCACTGAGCCCTGAAATGCCTCCAGCAGGAACAGAGCCTTTGTCATGCCAGAGAGACAAAGCCAGCCAGAAACACCTCGGCCAGGGGCCCCTGAAAGCAACAACTTCTGGAAAAACCCATTCAGAACTAGGTTCTGACCAGAAGACAGGGTGTTGGGTCCTGAAGAATGGGGCAGCCAAAGGCAAGATACAGGAAAGGAATTCCAGACTCAGCAGCGGGCATAGAGAGCCTGGGGTCCCTGGTGAGCCATCCAGCTCAGAGCTGGGAAGGGGGTCGTTCTCTCACCCAACCCCTCCACCTTAGCAGTGAGGCTGAAGCCCAGAGAGGGCATGGGACTCCCTAGGGCCCACAGCATGCTCATGGGACTCCATAGGGCCCACAGCATGCTCATGGTAACCCCAGGATGAGAGCCCAGCCCTCCCGACCCCTAGTCCAGTGTTCTTTCCTTGATTCCAAGTCACTTAAATATCTGAGCCTCAGTTTCTTCATCTGTAAAATGGATCTAGTCCACACCTCAGAGAGGAGAATGTGTTCTGTAAACAAGAGGGTCTTATGTAATCATAGTAAATTCTGACTACTTCAATATTAGACTGAGGTCTGAGGCTGGGCATTGGCAGTGTCTAATCAACATGTCTGGAGAGGGGCAGGAAAACCGAGACAAGCACACAGAGGCCACCTGTGGTCCCCCGGACTGTGTGGCTCTGCTTTGGTGAAATGATTGACCACTTTTTAAAGTACTTATGAATCACTGCAGGGCTGGTTATAATGTTGGTTCTGAGTCAGAATCGGCTTTTTCAGCCAGTCTGCAGGTGATGTGGATGCTGCTGATCCGAGGAATGTTCTAGAACCATGACTACAGAGCCGACCTCCTTTCCTTTGCTCAGACTCACCTCCCCCCTCATCTCCTCTGCCTCCTGGGAGCCTGGCTGCCAGCTGCTCTGGGTGGAAGAGCCATGTCAAGGCCAAGGCCCTCGAGTCCCCAGCACTCCCACACAGCCTTATTCCCCCTAAGAAGGCTTAAACCACCTGGCCTTGCTCCTTCTACCAGAAAAGGCCAGTTCTGTGGACAAAGGGGCTGTGCAGGTGAAGAGGAGGAGGAGATGGGGTGGGGAGCAGGCTGACTTTGAGAGCAACTCTGCTCCAGGCACACCCTCCTGGGAGCTTTGAACTGAGCAACTTCCCAAAACATTTCCAAGCAGGGCAGGGCTGGAGGCTTAAGAAAATCAATGACCTGGTGGGGCGCAGTGATTCACGCCTGTCATCCCAGCACTTTGGGAGGCCAAGGCAGGCAGATTACTTTAGGAGTTCGAGACCAGCCTGGCTAAGGTGGTGAAACCCTGTCTCTACTAAAAATACAAAAATAAGCCAGATGTAGCAGCTTGTGTTTGTAGTCCCAGCTACTCAGAGGCTGAGACACGAGAATTGCTTGAACCTGGATGGCAGAGGTTGCAGTGAGCCGAGATCGCGCTACTGCACTCCAGCCTGGGCAACAGAGTGTGATTTGATCTCAGAAATAATAATAATAATAATAAATGAAAGAAATGAAGAAAGAAGAAAGAGAAAGAAAGAAAAAGAAAGAGAAAGAAAGAAAAAAGAAAGAAAGAAAGAAAAAGAGAAAGAAAGAAAAAGAGAAAGAAAGATAGAAAGAAAGAAAATCAATGACCATGAACAGGGAGCTGTGGGGAGGACGGGAAGACAGCGAAGAGGGCAACAGCTGGTGAGGGTTTTAATCCCAAAGCCCCGGCTCCTATCTGCCTCTTCAAATGGAGAAAACTAAATCAAAAGGAAAATAAGAAAGATAGTCATCTGTAATTCATACCATCCAGAGGCAAATGTTAGCACCGTGGTATATTTCCTTCTGTCTTCCATGCAGTTTATACAATCAGATCCTTCACATTCACCATCTTCAAATATTCTTTAAGAACATACTTTTGTGGCTATGTAATACTCCACTTTCTCACGGACCCAAGTTTATTTTACCATTCTCACAAGATTGGCCGTTTCAGTTGTGCCCAATGCCCCACTATTATTATAACTTACATTCTCATGGGCATCTTTTTTTTTTTTTTTTTTTTTGTATCTGTACTTACCTTTAAATTCCTAACCTCTCCCTTTAAAAAATAAAAATAAAAATCAGCTTCTTTTTCTTTCTTTTTTTTTTTTTTAACTAGGTCCAGAAATTCTGGAAGGTCAGGAGGCTTTGGCTGTAATCCCAATTCTGATACTTATTTGCTGTTTAGTGTTGGCACCAGTCCTAAACCTCTCCAGGTCTCAGATTATCATCTGTAAAATGAAACCGTGGAATCAGAGGTCTGAGGCCTGGTGGAGCTTGTGTGACTTTTCTCTGATGCACCTCAGATGCATTAGGAGGCAGAAAAAGTAGGATTTCGGTGGTTGCAGCATATACTTAAATCCGCAGGCTCATACTTACAGGCACAGTGTCCAGAGAGCTAGAGAATTTAGAAGAAAACTGGATGACTCATGCATGCAAGCCGAGAGCCACAACTGAGAGATCCGCATCTTCGCAGGGGACATGCTGCAGGAAGGAGCTCCGTGCAGACCAGCTCCGTCACCTGCTAGCCTGGGTCTCCCGCAACGCGGCAGGTCTCCAAGTCTCAGTTTCCCCATCTTTGCGAAAGGATGATCATTATATCCGCTCTATTTATCCCCCACAGAATTGTGGTTGGAGCTCGTGCGCTCAGGCAGCGGTTGCGCCGGGGCCCCTGGTTCAGCTGCCTGGTAATGGGGCTCCGGCCACCTCCCCTCCCTGGCTTCCTGGGCTCCGTCAAAAGCGCAAGGGTTGTGACTGCGAGCTCTGTCATCCCTCTCTGCCTGGCTACCAAACCCTGCCCGCCCATCCGTCCCGGTGTAGCTCTGCGCAAGGGTAGGGAAGATGGGGACATCTCACCGGTCAGCGGCACCCGGTGCCCGCGCGCTCCTCCTGGCGACGCCGCGTGGTGAGCACTGGGAGGCGCCGTATTTATAGCGGTCGGCTGGCACACACCCCCTTTGGGGCTGGCTGCAAACCTGCATGACTCACGCCCAAAGAATGCCGCGGAACGCAAGGGGAGCTTTCTGGAAGCCGGGAGGCGGGGGCCGGTGCAGCACCGGGCTAGGGGCGCCGGGGGGCGCATCATCACCGCGAATGGCTGTGCTGGCTCCAGGGGAGACCCTGAGGTGCGGCCGCTTGGTGCTCCCGGGAGGGAAGAGCCTGAACTCGCTTGCCCAGCTGGGCGCCCCTCTCACGCGGTTAGCCCGGCCCTCTGTCCCAGTCCAAAACACAGTGTCACAGTTCCCTGGCCCCGTTGAACTTAACCTTCACATTACACACGCGCCACTTCTCTTGGCCCATTTAAATAGTAAAGAGTCAGACATAATGAGGGTGGGATGGAGAGGGGCCTTGTGCTGGAGAAGAGGGCACAGAAAGTATTGAAACGCCTTCTCCTGGAAACACCACACTGATGGGGTCCCTGGACTGAGCCGCCAGGCCTGGAGGGAACAGAATTGTGTTTAGGAGTGATCAGAGCAGATAGTGGAGAGTCTGAAGGCCTCTCTGGGCTCCTTGATCCACGGAGCTTGAGCAATCATTGTCCCCCATCCTCTTGGAACCCAGCCAAGCAGGGTGGGCTTCATGGGTGTGGGACCCTCGCAGATCCACGTTTGGTTTAAGGGGCTACTGTGACAGTCTTGAAATTCTTCATAGTTTTTGAACCAGTGGCCCTGAATTTTTATTTTGCACTGAGCCTTCCCAATTAAGAAATCAGATCTGTGTCCAGAGGGGTTTGCTGGTCTCCAGCTGCTGAAGTTCCTTCTGCTGAGAGCAGGGAGAATCCTGTGGCAGCCACCCCAACCCCTGACAAGGAGGGGGAAATCCAGGAACCCTGGAGGTGCAGCTTGGGGAAGAAACTAATTCTTGGGGAAGAAACTGAGCCGTCCATTTTGGAGCCAGGGATGTTTGAGCCCCAGGAGGGAAGTCAAGGGGCTGACAGTTGGGGTAATGGGTCGACAGGGCGGGCACAGGCAGCCCCACTGGGGGTGGCAGACTTTGAAAACCATGTGAAACAAAGGGGCTTAAAGGAGAGCTGTGTGGTCAGGGGCTGAGTTTTCCCGTTCAGGATCAGGACTATGGAGGCACAACATGGAGGCCCAGTGCCTTGCTTGCCCAACGTCCTGGGGCCACTAGGACCCCAGCCCTTTTCAGGAGGCAGCCTGGGGGAATCTTCGAGGTCCATGAAAAAGTGGGAGAACCCGGACCAGGTCCATGAAAGCCTGATTACAGTCCTAGGTGTGCCCCGAGACACTGGGTGACCTTGGACCAATCACTTTGCCCTTGGGCCTCGGTTTCTTCCATCTGGACAATGAAGAATCGGGAATGGATCATCTCCATGGCTCCCTGCAACCTAACCTAGTGCCAAGCCAAGTATAAGAGGATCATTAGCCCAGAAGAAAAAAACAATGCCCCAGAAGAAGCTTCACTTTATTTTTCTTTAAAAAAAAAGAAGTCTAATTATCAGTAACAGCTACATTTTCTGTGGACAGCGCCTCCTCCTTATCAATGCCTGAGGTTAGCAGAATTGTTTTTGAGCTCGCTCCTTGTAACTTTTCTGTTCTGTAGCTCCCCCAGCATCCGGAACAGGAGGCATAAATCCAGTTATATTTTTAAAAATTAGACTTTGGAGGTCAGTCAGTGAGATCTGCCTTAGCCATCTGAATTAGGGGAAGGGAGGAGAGGAAGAAAGGATTTGGGAGAACATAGCATGATTCACAGATTCACAGTTGATCCCTTGGGAATAACTACTTGATTATTCCCACTACTAATCAAACAAGGTTCAGAAGATCAAACTTTGAGGGGAAAAAAGTGTGAATTTTGAAAGTGCCATAAATGCATCACCAGATGTTTAATATTCTAAGTAGATCATAGAGATTGATTGGTTCAGGACTTGCACACTGCCTGATTCCTACTCCATCCCCAACATCTGCACCAGGTGGTCATCCTGCCTGTGTTTGACCACCACCAATAACAGGCAGCTCACTACCTTCCATGCAACCTTTTATCTAGTAAAGCTTTTGATAAAGTTGGGGCCTTTTTTGATTGAGTCACAGTCTGGCTCGTGTATGGGCCAATCCCGAGCCCAGTTCTGCCCTCTGGAGCCACAGAGAGAAAATCCAGCTTCTGTCTCCCAGAGTCCCTTCTGATATTTGAAGGCAACTTAGTCTGCTTTTCCCAGTGACCTCCAGGCTTGCAGCTCCTTGCCTTGCCATGGTTTGCAGACTTTTCCCCAGCCCTTTGGCATTCTGGACCTCATCTCTCTTGAAACTCTTGGCCCAGCCCTGGGCCAGCCAATGTCAGCAGGGAGCCTCAGGCCAGCCAATGCCTGGGGGCCTGAGCACACAAAGCAGAGCAGAACCATTCCTTCCCTTGCCCTAAACACTCCAAATAAGCTTTATCAGATGCTGAGTCACTGGGCTGATTCATACAGAATGCATCATCTTCTTGGCAGGTGCTGCTGCTTTATCCTCTGTCTCCCATCATAGCTTTAGCTTGATTTCCTTTATTGGAGAGTCGGGGCCATGGGGAGGGCCAGGGAGCGACAAGTAAAGACCCTTGCATTTATCTGTTTATCTCTTTATGCTTTGTGCACCATCTCTGGCTGCCTGGATGTCTCTGGGGCTGCTTCGCTACGCAGTGTCCTTATTACACATCCCCAACCAGGCTTTGTCTGGCTCAGCACCACGAGCAGCACAGCTCAGCCAACAGTTTGATACAGCTGGAACAAACTAGGAATGGGCAAGAGCAGTATCCTGTGGCCTGTGATTCAGAATCACTCTCAAATTGGTGTGGTGACTCATGCCTGTAATCCCAGAACTTTGGGAGGCTAAGGTGAGAGGATTGCTTGAGCCCAGGAGTTCAAGACCAGCCAGGGCAACATCGCGAGATCCCGTTTCTACAAAAAATAAAAATAAAAAATTAGCCAAGCATGGTGGTGCAAGCCTGCAATCTCAGCTACTCAGGAAGCTGAGATGGAGGATCGCTTGGGCCCATGAGGTCAAGGCTGCAGTGAGCTATGATCGCACCACTGCACTACTGCCTGGGCAGTAAAGTGAGACCCTGTCTCTCAAAAATAAAATAAAATAAAAAGGGAATCACTCTCTAAGGGGAGTGGGGAGGGAGGATGATGAGAGATTGGTCAACCAGTACACAGTTAAAGTCAGATGGGAGGGATAAGTTCTGGTATTCTATTGCACAGCAGAGTTGACTATAGTTAACAATAATGTATTGTGTATTTCTTTTTATTTAACTTTTATTTTAGGTTCAGGGGTAAACGTGCAGGTTTGTTATAGAGGTAAACTTGTGTCATGAGGGTTCGTTGTACAGATTATTTCCTCACCCAGCTACTAAGCCTAGTGCCCAAAAGGTATTTCTTCTAATTCTCTCCCTCCTCCCACCCTCCACCTTTATCTAGGCCCCAGTGTCTATTGCTCCCCTCTAGGTGTCCATGTGTTCTCATCATTCAGCTCCCACTTATAAATGGACACATGCAGAATGTTGTTTTCTATTCCTGTGCTACTTCACTTAGAATAACAGCCTCCAGCTCCATCCATGTTCCTGCAGAAGACATGATCTCATTCTTTTATATGGCTGCATAGCATTCCATGGTGTATATGTACCACATTTTCCTTATCCATTTGCCACTGATGGGCATTTAGGTTGATTCCATGTCTCTGCTCTTGAGAATAGCGCTGCAATGAACATATGCGTGCATGTGTCTTTATGGCAGAACAATTTATATTCCTATATATACCCAGTAATGAGATTGCTGGGTCAAATGTTAATTCTGTTTTTAGCTCTTTGAGGAATCGCCATACTGCTTTCCCAAATGATTGAACTAATTTACATTCCCACCAACAGTGTACATTAGCCTTCCCTTTTATCCACAACCTCACCAGCATCTGTTATTTTTTGAATAATGTATTGTATATTTCAACATAGGTAGAAGAGAGAACTTACAATGTTCTCGCCACAAGAAACATTTGAGATGGATTTGCTCATTACCCTAATTTGATCATTACACAATATGTATACGTATCAAAACATCACATTGTACCCCACAAATATGTACTATTCTTGTGTCAATTTTATTTTTTTTTAAGACTTAGTAAGAGGCTGGGCGCAGTGGCTCACACCTGCAATCCCAACACTTTAGGAGGCCAAGGTGGGGGATCACAAGGTCAAGAGACCATCCTGGCCAACATGGTGAAACCCCGTCGCTACTAAAAATACAAAAATTAGCTGGGCATGGTGGCATGCGCCTGTAGTCCCAGATACTTGGGAGGCTGAGGCAGGAGAATCACTTGAACCCGGGAGCTGGAGGTTGCAGTGAGCTGAGATCGTGCCACTGCACTCCAGCCTGGCAACAGAGCGAGACCCCGTCTCAAAACAACGACAACAAAAACAAACAAACAAACAAACAAACAAACAAAAAACCTTAGTAAAAAAGAATCACTTTCCAAGCTGTAATTATTTAATGGGTATATACATTTATTTAATCAATTACAGGTCCATGATAAACTGGTGGCTAATAAAATCATATCCAGTGAAATCAGCCCACAGACGATACAGAGGTATTCTGAGTGATTTTCCCCCGACCTCCATAAAGTCCAGAAACTGTCACTCCATCAGTGGGTGTGTCTCATCTTCCCATTCAGGAGCTTCTTGGGGAAAGTTCTGAGGCCAGCCAATCCTGAACTGCTTAGCATGTCCTACAAGTAGACAAAGGTTGCTTATGCCACCTTCACTATCCCTCGTGCTCTTGACTGGCTATGTGGTCTGTATTTCACTCCAGAGTTGCTTTACTGTGACCTTTAGCTCCAGTTATTAGGTGAGTGACCCCTTAAAAAAAAATGGTGCCAGATCTGCCTTAAGTCAAACCTGCTTTTTCCACAACTACCCAGATGACAATTAATAATTATTTTAGACCAATGGTTCTCAGCTACACAATGGCTATACAATGGAATCGCCTGGGAGCTTTAAAAATTATCAGTGCCTGAGTCCCACCTCCAGAGGTTATGAATGAATTAATTGTGGGTGGAGCCGGAGCATCAGGATTTTAAAACTCTCCAAGTCATTTTAATGAGCACCTAAAGTCAAGGACCACTTCTGAATTTAACCCATCTTCTCACTGCACCTCTCTGTCATTATTAGAGCATCTGATATTGCTCTCATTTTACAGAAAATGTAAAGGGGTGCAAAGGAATCTTAGCAGGTTTTGTTTACATGGAGCTAAAGTCTGCCTCCTTATAACTTTTTTTTTTTTGTTTTTTGTTTTGTTTTATTTTGTTTTTTGATATGGAGTCTCACCCTGTTGGCCAGCCTGGAGGGCAGTGGCATGATCTTGGCTCACTGCAACCTCTGCCTCCTGGGTTCAAGTGACTCTTGTGCCTTAGCCTACTGAGTAGCTGAGATTACAGGTGTGCGCCACCACGCCCGGCTAATTTTGTATTTTTAATAAAGACAGTGTTTCACCATGTTGGCCAGGCTTGTCTTGAACTCCTGACCTCAAGTGATCTGCCCCTCTCGGACTCCCAAAGTGCTGGGATTACAGGTGTGAGCCACCGTGCCTGGCCACTGCCTTATAACTTCTTTGCCCCATATCTTATTTGTAAGGCAATACATAAGTTGACCCCTCTCCCACAAGAAAGCCCTTCAAACATTTGAAAACCAATATTGTATCTCAACTTAAATGTATTTCCTTATAGCATAAGGTCCCTCAACCTCCTCGCATTGAGTGGAGTTGCCAGATAACCTCACTCTCCTCATCCCTGCCCCCAAGGATGCTGCATTTCTTCATTGTCCCTCTGTGTGGCTTTTACACCAAACACGGGAGAACTGCTTTGACTGGCCAGGGGAGAGAGTGGCAGGATGCTTTCTACCTGTGATTTGAGAGGTGTCACTTATTGTGGTCCCAAGGCGCTCTCTGCTTCCTTTTGTATTATCTTATAATACACTGTGCTTCTCAGATTGGCTCAAGCTGACTTCTGGGGAGGCTGTACTGCACGCAGAGACAAGGAGGCCACTGGCTCTGGCATTACTCAGAGATTTTGGGGGGAAAGTCAATGTTTGGTGAGTAAACTTCCCTTTCCCTTCCCTTTCTCCCTCTGGCTCTCCCTCCCTCCATTCCTTTCTTCCCTCCTTCCTCCCTTCCCTTCTCTTCCCTTCCCTTCCTTCCTTTCTCTCTGCCTTATTTTCAATTCCTCGCTAAATCTCCTGCTTCGAAAGTAAAATGGATGTCTATTTATATACATACAGATACATATATTTATATTTAGAATATATGTGTGCATGTGTGTATATATGTGTGTATGTATATATCTATCTAGATATTGATATCTACGAAATGGATTTTGCCTTTTTATCTTTTCCAAAAAATAAATACAAAATTATATGATACATATTGCTTACCTATCTACTCTTTTCCACTTAATAAAATATTATGAACATCCCTCTGAGCTAATGCACAGACAGATCTAACTCATATTTTTAATGGCTATATAATATTCCACAGTGAGGCTGAGCATATGTTCTTCAGCCATTCCCCTTGTCCAAGTTTTTCCTGTCACTCTGAGCACTGCCACAATAAACAGCCTTCTGCATGCATCCTAATTTGTTAGAGCCTTTATGGCTCTATATGAGGTAGACAGTCCCACTGAGACGCCTGGATGAAAGAGAACATGTATTCCTAATGCTCATATATCTTACCTGATGACTTTCTGTCATCAGGTGAAGCTGCTGTGGCTTCCACCCTGTCTGAGAATGTCCATTACCCTATGTTGATCAGGCTGGTGTTGATCCTTTGAATTTTTGCCAATCTTGTGGGTGAAAAATGACATTTTTACCACCTTAATCTCTTTGTATATTTTTTGTTTTCAACTATTTATTTTTAAATAAAATTTCCCCTCTGTCACTTGTCTATCCATATTGTTTGCTCATTTTATCAAGTTATTCATCTTTTTTTCTATCAATTTATAGGTGCTCTTTAAATAAATAGAGAAAGTGACCCTTTGTGCGTTGTCAATGTTTTTCCAAGCAGATTATCATTTTTTAATCCTTGATTACCGTGGACTTTTTAAACTTTTTATGCAAGTGATTTTTGTTCATCTTTTTCTTTATAGTTTCTAAATCTCATGTCTTGTTTAAGAATGTCTTCTGCTGGCTAGAAGACAGCTATTCTAATTTTCTTCTAACTTTCTATTGTGTCAATTTCTTATTAGATATGTAATCAAAATGGAATTGATATGTTTGTGGTGTATGTGTGTAGGACTGTGTGTGTGTGTAAGACTGTGTGTATGCATGTGTAAGAGAAGGATGAGGTAGGATCTAACTTCATTTTCTTCCAGATGTATAGCCAATTATGTCAACATAATATATCAAATAAATCACCCTAATCACACTGAGTTGAAATACCATTTTTTCACACATAAATTTTCCAAATAAACTTGGATCTGTATCAGGACTTTCTAGTTTATTCCTCGGATTCCTCTCTTCTTGCATAATATACTGTTTTAATGACATAGCTTTTAAAAATATTATTTTATTTATTTTTGAGACAGGGTCTCACTCTGTCACCCAGGCTGGAGTGCAGTGTCATGATCACGGCTCACTGCAGCTTCGACCTCCCTAGCTCAAGCAATCCTCCCATCTCAGCCTCCCAAGTAGCTGAGACTATAGGTGCACACCATCAGGCCCAGTTAATTAAAAAAAAATTTTTTTATGAGACAGGATGTCAGTATATTACCCTCCTCAGCCTCCCAAAGTGCTGGGATTACAGGTGTGAGACGCCACTCCCAGCTGTAACTACCTAGCTTAAAAATAATATTTAATATTGAGAAAGTCATCTTCTTCACTCTTCCTTTTCAAATTTTCTTGACTTTTCTTGGACATTAATTCTTCTATATAAACTTTAAATTAATTTTGCCCCATTGAAAAGACACGGCATTAGGCCTGGTGCATTGGCTCTTGCCTGTAATCACAGCAATTTGGTAGGCTGGGGCAAGAGGATCACTTGAGGCCAGGAGTTCAAGACCAGCCAGGGCAACATAGCGATAATCCCATCTCTACAAAAAATAAATTAAGAAATGAGCAGGGCATGGTGGTGTGTGCCTGTGGTCCTAGCTAGTTAAGAAGCTGAGGCAGGAGGATTTCTTGACCCCAGGAATTTGAGCCTGCAGTAAGCTATGACCGTACCACTACACTCCAGCCTGGGCAACAGAGGGCGACTCTGTCTCTAAAAAGAAAAAAATAATTAAAAGAAAAAACATGGCATTGTAATTATAATTGCATTAAATGTACATATTAGTTTTAGAAGAATTCACGTTTCTATTCTTTCTTCCTGTGTAGGACAATAACATATGTCTAGAGTTAATTCAAACTATTATTTTTATTTGTAAATGCATTTTCATACAATTTAAAAATATCAGCTCCTACCCTCAATTCAGTAAAACCATTATTATTGAATATTAAAATATATTTTTTTTTCATTGTGGTATGGCATGTAACTCTAATATAGTTTTCAAAAATAAAATGAAAGACTTCAAAGATATGTTTACTACTTCTTTTCCATCATTATGGCAATGGAAAAATTAAAGAAATCCTGACTAAGCATTTTATATTGAAATTTATCAGATGATTGTTCACACCTTTTTCTGTCATTCAGCATTCAACTCCTGTCTTAGTCTGTTTTTTGTTGTCTACAATAGAATACAGAAAACTGGGTAATATATAAAGAATGAGAATTTACTTTTTACAATTATGGAAGAGGAGAAGTCCAGGTTGAGGGACTGCATCTGGTGAGGGCCTTCTTGCTGGTTGGGACTCTCTGCAGAGTCCCAAGGCAATGCAGGGCATCACATGATAAGGGGGCTGAGTGTGCCAGTTCAGGTCTCTCTTCCTCTTCTTATAAAGCCATCAGTCCCACTCCCATGATAATTCATTCATCCATTACCCCACTTATCCATTAATCCATGAATGGATTAGTCCATTTATGAGGGCAGAGACCTCATGACCCAATCACCTGGTAAAAGTCCCACCTCTCAACACTGCCACATTGAGGATTAAGTTTCAATGTGGATTCTGGAGGGGATAAATATTCAAACCACAGCAGCTCCCCTTCTTTAAGACACAGTTTAGCATGCAGTAGGTGCTTAATGAATGCTTGTTAAATTACCTGAAATAACTTTTCCATTAGTGCAATCTAAGATCCTATTTATTTTTGATTCATATCAAAGCTATACTATCCATGAGGATAGGAAACATATCTCTGGTTCATAGTACTTGGCTACACAAGCAAAATATATTAATTTAATAAATGAACAAAAGTCATGCATGACCAAATATCAACTAGATCTTTTTCTCTGAATTACTCAGCTTCATCCTTTACTAGTGAAAATGATGTGATACTAAATGTGGGGTTTTATCTCTCTTGAATTGTATCTTATCAGTGCACTATAGCCCTCTGTCAAGATTGTTCTGAATTTTGTTCTTCCAGTTTTGAGTGAGAAACAAACAGGTAAGCGGGACTTCTGGGTCTCCATCCAGAACACGGATAGAAATGTCCATCATGTCCTTCTTATCATGTTAAAAGCCCAACCTGCTACAGGGCTCCCATGAAGACATTTCTGTGTACCAAATGCTTTGGAGAATACCTTCCCCAAAGCAGTCCCATCTCTCCAGCTCTGATCCTTCTATTTTAATATGTCTAATTCCTCAACACCTGAAGACAGAGATGTTTCCAGTCCTATTTGCAGTAACCTAAATCGTAGGACTTCCTGCAGGGATCCCTTTTCATTGTCCAGTGGATCATTCAATTAAAAGACGCTTCCCATTCCCACATACCCTCAAGCCTCTTTCTTTTTTCATCTACATCCAGCCCCAAATGAAGTCAGCCACTTTCTTGCTGAATTTATAATTGATTCAGATGAAGAACCTAGGTAGTTTTTCTTTGCTGTTATATTAATCTGTGAGGGTTAAGCGCTGAAATATCCTTTGTAATTAAGCGACTTTTCTCAGAACTGTATCCTTACAGAGTTCATGAAATAAGGTTCATGAACCTAATTAATGAACCCAATTAATACCTAAGGTTCATAGGTATTAACTTGACCCTATTAAGCCCTCTGAAGATTTATCAGGCTACAAGAGGCCATGTTATATAGCATCACCCACTGGTGTAAGAGTGGTATTGCAATACACCTCTTGGCCATTATAATACTCAAAAAATTCCAGTACTGGTAAATGTACAGTGAGGCAAGAATCCATAGACATGGGAGATATCATAGGGGAAGTTCTGGGAGGAAGTAAGGAAGAAAGGAGACTCTTGAATTGTGAAAATATCACATAGTTCAGAGGATGGCCTTTAAAAAGTAAATTTAACACTTAATCTGGACAAGTCTTCAATAGAGTATGTTGATGGACCTTTTTTTTTTTTCAGGGCATTCTATTTCTTATTGTAAATTGAAGTCAACATTAGAACTAAATTGAAGTTTTCATTTTATAGCCAACTTTGCTAGAGCACGGTTATGACATTCCCTTGACTAGTCCTCTGTGTTCTCTCAAAAATATTTCGCTCTTCAACTTCCAAAGGATTGATTTTTGGGGGAGAAACCAAGGCAGCAACACTGCATGAAGCTCCAATTCATGACATTAGAAAGCTCATTAGGGAGAAAAGGTAAAAATTCTGCAGAGGTCTGGGTTGGAGAGGGGTTCGTTAATGAGTTAGGGTTCACCAACATCTTTGTTTCCCTTTTCTTCATGGAAACAGAGCTAGGGGATTTTTTTCCCAGCTTCCTTAACCTCTAGTTGGAGCCATATGACCGAACTAAGGTCAATGGAACAAACGTGCCTGATAGCAATTGTGTGACTCCTCCAGGCCTATCGCATGATTTTCTACACTGCACACTCCTCCTATCTCTCTCCTTTCTACCAAATCTTAGAGGCTACATATTGAAGATGGCAGCATCGCAAGATGGAAGGACACTGGATCCTTGAGTCAACATTTATAAGACAGACACCAAACTTGCCATGGATTGTGATGTGAATAAGAAGTAAACGATTATTGTGCTGTCACTAAAATCTCACAGTTATTTGTCAGAGCCAGGTATGACCATGTATGGTGCTACTTGCTCTAACAACTCTAGAAATTGATAGCTTGAAATAACATGCTGCTATACTAAAAATGGAAATATGGAAATACTGCATAGCAGGTGAGGACCCTGACATTAGGAGGCTGAACATGATCCTTGATGTTATGATAATTGGTAAACTGGGCCTATGATATTGAGGATAGCAGGCCCCATGCTATCTACCATGGAGTCAGCGTGCCTAGGGGCATCTGTTAGAAATAAGCAAAGTAGTGGTGTGTTCTCTGCTATTGCCTGTATTTAACGAAGGAACACAAGGAAGAGAAAAGTGAAATAATTGACTGATTTGCAAAGAGAAGTGAATGGGAACAAAGTTTGGAAAATTTAAGCCTAAAGGGAAGGAAAACACCAACTGCCTGTAGATCCCAGATAACAGAAGTAAATTGCAAAACTTTCCAGCAGCCAAGGCCCTCTTAGACTTAGCCAGGTGGAATGATTAGATTAAGGATGTGGCTTTTCCAGTCAACTCTTGTAGCATCAAGGTAGCTGACTGCCCTTAGGGAGAGAGGCCTGGGGTAGAGGAAACAAATGAAAACAGTAGGTTTGGAAACTACAGCTAGGAAAAAACTCTGGGTGTGGTCACCAGCCCATGGAATGGACTAGAAGCAAATAGATGAGATTTTGCTAAGTGTTGAGGGACTATCATTGCCCAAAACCCTTACACGTCCAGACCTTCACCTGTACCTTTGAGGTAGAAAGTGGGACTTGACTCCAGAGATGGGGCTTGAGCACCAGACCAAACTGAGGACTAGCTAAAACAGGGGCATGGCAGAAGGAACTTCCCATAAGACATGCCCATCAGGATGCCATGTCAATTTACCACTGTCATGCCAGCACCCAGATGTTACCACCCCTTTCCATGCAACGACCTGCAACCCAGAAGTCACCATCCTTTTCCTAGAAATGTCTGTATAAACCACTCCTTAATTTGCATATAATTAAAAGTGGGTATACATGTGACTGCAGAACTGCCTCTGAGCTGCTAATCTGGGCACACTGCCTGTGGGGTGGCCCTGCTCTGCAAGGAGCAGTCCCTCTGTTGCCGATGTGCACTGCCATTTCAATACAAGTTACTGTCTAACACCACCAGCTCTCCCTTGATTCTTTCCCAGGTGAAGCCAACAACCCTCCCAGGCTAAGCCCCAATTTGAGGGCTCACCTGTCCTGCATCATCCTGACTTGTGGAGCTAAAAAACAACCTTGCTCCAAGAAGAAGTGGGCTGAGAGAAGTGAACAGCCCTCAGGAATGACTCATTCCCCAACATCCACTTTAGATGTGCATAAAGAGGGTGATACACCAGGAAGCACCTTCCAGAGGGCACATCTAAGGTGTCATGGACAAGAGAATTCTTCCAGAGATCTGCATCAGGGCCTAAACAAGCAATTTTCCCCACCCCAAGGTTAGAGATCTTTACAACATCTGAGGGATCTCAACATTTCTGTAGATCAGTAGCAACTCTGTGTCTTTCATTCTTCCATTTTCTAAATGGGCATTTTGATTGTGATTATCAGATCCATATTCCTCCCATTTTATATGGGAGCTACAGGCTGACCTGATGAATAAGGATTACACAGAGAGCCTGGACTTTGATCTCAATGCAATGACCAGATGGGACTTTGAGTTGCCTCCATGGTGAGGGGTGAAGGTGTTGTATGTGTGAAAACAAAGGAGTGAACAGGTATTTGGTGACCAGGAAGGTGAACTATGTGGAGAATGCTGGTACCCCCTGATCTGTGTTTCTTCTCTCCTTCCAGGGCATATGGCTGCCTCTGTTTTAAAGCCCTCTTGCTGTTAGGTTGAGCCCAGTTTAGTGGGCTCTGGCCAATGGAATGTGGGTAAAAGTGCTGTATCCCACTTCCAGCCCAGTCCATAAAATTCTCCTATGCATGATCCTCCATTCTCTCTTCCATTTTGTAGCAACTTTAGAGGCCATTTGTTACAGATAATGGTATTACAAGATGGAAGAACCCTGGGTCCCTGAGTCATCATTTGGAAGAGAACTGCCTAACCCATATTGAATTGCAATGTGAGTGAGGAATAAGTTTTCATTGCATTAAAGATAATGGGGTGTGGGGATGGTTGCTACAGCAGCGATTGTTACTTACACTGACTAACATAAGGGTAGGGAATGCCTGTATTTAGAAAATACACCAGCTGGGCATGGTGGCTCATGCCTGTAATCCCAGTACTTTTAAGGTGGGCGGATCACCTGAGGTCAGGAGTTCTAGACCAGCTTGGCCAACATGGTGAAACCCTATCTCTACTACAAATACAAAAATTAGCTGGGCATGGTGGTGCATGCCTGTAGTCCCAGCTGCTGGGGAGGCTGAGGCAGGTGAATCACTTGAACCGGGGGGCAGAGGTTGCAGTGAGCCAAGACTGTGCCACTGTACTCCAGCCTGAGTGACAGAGTGAGACCCTGTCTCAAAAGAAAAGAAAAGGAAAAAGAAAAGAAGGCCAGGTATGGTGGCTCCCGCCGGTAATCTCAGCACTTTGGGAGGCTGAGGCGGGCTGATCTTGAGGTCAGGAGATTGAGACCATCCTTGCTAACAAGGTGAAACCCGGTCTCTACTAAAAATACAAAAAATTAGCCAGGTGTGGTGGCAGGCGCCTGTAGTCCCAGCTATTCAGGAGGCTGAGGCAGGAGAATGGCGTGAACCCAGGAGGCGGAGCTTGCAGTGAGCCGAGATAGCACCACTGCACTCCAGCCTGGGTGACAGAGCGAGACTCCATTCCAAAAAAAACAAAAAAACAAAAAACAAAAAAGGAAGGAAGGAAGGGAGGTAGGAAAGAGAGGGAGGGAGGGAGGGAGGAAGGGAGGGAGGAAGGAAGGAAGGAAGGAAGGAAGGAAGGAAGGAAGGAAGGAAGGAAGGGAGAAAGAAAGAAGGAAAGAAAGAAAGAGAAATAAAAAATATGCAAATAGGAGAAGCTAACAGCGAAAGTCAAAGAAGTTTAGAAGGAGGACCAGAAGTATGTAGGATCAGATAAGCCAGAAAAGCGTCAAGAAGGAGCTGTCAATGGAGTTTGTGATGGGTGATTTTGTGTGTGAACTTAGGCCACAGTTCCCAGATAGCTGGTCAAGCACTATTCTAGATGTTTCTAAGATGAAGGTATTTTTTAGATGAGATTAACATTTACATCAGCAAACTTTGAATAAAGTGAATTACCTTCCATAATGTGATTCTCATCCAATCAGGTGAGGGACTTAAGAGAAAAAAGATGTGGTGCCCTGAGAAAGAGAGAATTCTGCTTCCAGATTGTCATTAAACTTGAGCTGCAACATCACCTCTTTCCTGGGTCTCCAGCCTGTCAGTCTGCCCTGCAAATTTTGGACTTGCCAGCCTCCGTAATTGCATGAGCCAATTTCTTAAAATATTTATTTCTCTCTTTATCTATATAATATTTCTCTATACACCTATGTCTATGGATATGGATATATATATAAAGAGATGCATACATAGCTATATACATATGTCCTATTGGTTCTGTTTCTTTGGAGAACCCTCACTAATGGTGTTAAATGCTACAAAATGGTTGAAGAAGTTGCAGATTTTTGAGAAGGGTATTATATTTGGCAACTACGAGGAAGAGATCCCACCACCACGCCCGGCTAATTTTTTTTTTGTATTTTTAGTAGAGACGGGGTTTCACCTTGTTAGCCAGGATGGTCTCGATCTCCTGACCTCGTGATCCACCCGCCTCGGCCTCCCAAAGTGCTGGGATTACAAGTGTGAACCATCTCTTTGCTGATGCGTTTGAGTTATCATAGCAACAGCCCAGGATGCCCACACCCTTTAACACCACAGGGGCAGGGTTAGGCCATTTTTCCCACCAACTAAAGAAAGCTTGGATAAAAACGAGGGTCATTTTTTGTTATTTCCTTTTTTTTTTTTAAATGATGTAAGCTCTAATTTTATTTACTTTTTTTCTTTTTGATATGTCATAGTTGTATATATTTAGGGATACATGTGATATTTTGAGGCATGTATGCAATGTGTAATGGCCAGACCAGGGTAACTGGGACATCCATCACCTCAAACATTTATCTTTTCTTTGTGTTGGGAACACTCCAATTTTTCTCTTTCAGCTATTTTTGAAATACACAATTAATTGTTGTTAACTCTAATTTCCCTACTGTAGTATCAAATACCTGTTCCTTCTATTTAGCTGTATTTCTGTGCCCCTTAACCAACTTCTCTCCCTCTCCCCACCCACCTTCCTTCCCGGCCTCTGGTAACCACCGTTCTATGCTCTACCTCCATGATGTCCGTTTTTGTAGCTCCCTTATGTGAACGAAATCATGCAGCATTTGTCTTTCTATACCTGGCTAATTTCACTTAACATAATGACCTCCAGTTCCATCCATGTTGTTGCAGATGACGGGGTTTCATTCTTCTTTATGGCTGAATAGTATTCCATTGTGTACACATGCCACATTTTCTTTATCCATTCATCTGCTGATGGACACTTAGGTGGATTCCATATCTTGGCTAATCTGAATAGTGCTGCAATAAACATGGCAGTGTGCAGACGTCTCTTGGATATGCTGATTTCCTTTCCTTCGGGTATGTACCCAGCAGTGGTTGCTGGATCATTCAGTAGTCTATTTTTAGTTTTTTGAAGAACCTCCATACTGTTTTCCACCATGGCTGTACTACTTTACATTCCCACACTTTTTGTACTTTTCGTCAACAAATATTTGAGCACCCTCTGAGAGGCAGTGTGGTGGACCATGTCTTAGCATACAGGCATTGGGTTTAGCCTGCCTAGGTTCATATTCCAAAGGTCTCCACTTACTAGCTCCGTGGTGCTAAGGGCATTATTTACCCTCTTCATACCTCAGTTTCCTCATCTGAAAAATGAAGGCAATAATACTGCTTATTTCATAGAGCATGAAGATTAAATAAGTTAGCATACAGGTAACCTCCAAGGTAAATAAGTTAGCATACAGGTAACCTCCAAGGTGAGTATCTCCCTGGTGTTTACAAAACACTCTCCTGATCCATGCCCTAGTCCTGGGAGACTCAGATCGTGCGGCAAACTCGGAATCCAGATACAGGTAACAGGAGCACATGACTGTCACCAGGCAGGCAATGCCCTCTCTAAACCTCAGTCTCCTCATCTGTAAAATGGGCAGCACAGTCCCTGGGATACCTCCCTCAGGTGAGGTGTTGTGAAGTTCTGCTGAGATCATGAAGAGAAGGGACTTTGCAATCTGTAAACTTGCCGTGGCAAAATGGAGATTAGAGAAAACACAGCATTACCCTTGCTGATCTGATGGGATCTACAGACAGGGGTGGCTGTCCTTGTCCTCTTCTCTACTCCAGGCTTAGGAGACACTTTCTCTTCCCCTTGGGTCTCACCTACTTCACGTCAGCATTAAATAGGGCTTGGGGATGGGGAGATGGTGCCGACTGTGGCATCAGGAGAGACCAGGCTGGCCTGTGCCACTTTGTGGTCCCGTTTCTCCCAGAACTTTTCTTCTTATAACATTCATCCCACTTCTGCACTGCTACTTGTTTCATTATCGGCTTTCCTAACCAGACTGGCCATGTGACATGTTCTCACACTTCCGGAGCTTGGGGCAGAGGCTGGTCCCTTGTAGTGAAACCGATTTGATATGGTCTGGCTGCCCTGTTTGCTTTTGGTTGCTTGCTTTTTGGTTTTTTGGTGTTTTCTTTTTCTTTTCTTTTTCTTTTTTTTTTTTTCCTTTTTCCATGAAGCTGAAGGCTACACCACTGAACACTGAAACTTTTTTTTTTTTAATTTATTTATTATTATTATACTTTAAGTTGTAGGGTACATGTGCATAACATGCAGGTTTGTTACATATGTATACTTGCGCCATGTTGGTCTGCTGCACCCATCAACTCATCATTTACATCAGGTATAACTCCCAATGCAATCCCTCCCCCCCCCCCCCTCCCCATGATAGGCCCCGGTGTGTGATGTTCCCCTTCCTGAGTCCAAGTGATCTCATTGTTCAGTTCCCACCTATGAGTGAGAACATGCGGTGTTTGGTTTTCTGTTCTTGTGATAGTTTGCTAAGAATGATGGTTTCCAGCTGCATCCATGTCCCTACAAAGGACGCAAACTCATCCTTTTTTATGGCTGCATAGTATTCCATGGTGTATATGTGCCACATTTTCTTAATCCAATCTGTCACTGATGGACATTTGGGTTGATTCCAAGTCTTTGCTATTGTGAATAGTGCTGCAATAAACATACGTGTGCATGTGTCTTTATAGCAGCATAATTTATAATCCTTTGGGTATATCCCCAGTAATGGGATGGCTGGGTCATATGGTACATCTAGTTCTAGATCCTTGAGGAATCGCCATACTGTTTTCCATAATGGTTGAACTAGTTTACAATCCCACCAACAGTGTAAAAGTGTTCCTATTTCTCCACATCCTCTCCAGCACCTGTTGTTTCCTGACTTTTTAATGATCGCCATTCTAACTGGTGTGAGATGGTATCTCATTGTGAACACTGAAACTTAAAACTTAACCTTCATTCGCTACTTGATAGGTAACATTCATAGGTCACCATGGTAATGATCTCTTCAGTTGTTTTTTAGGAACTTGGACCAGCTCCTGCCCATCTCAAACTGGTGAGACCATTGGCCCTTCAACTGGGCAAGTGCCCCAAGAGGTGGCCTTTCAATGTCGGAGAGCCAAAAACTCCACCCGTGGATCATGCTAACACTGCTATTTTCTGCACACATGTCCTATAAAATACCATGAGCTCAGACTACACAGGTTCATGGAATGAACCTGTTTCTTCATTTGTCTCCACTGCCAATCGCCTTTCCCCATGGCTTAGACCACTCTACTTCCCTAACCCATAAATATCCTTAAGTCTTACCTTCTGGGAGGTGGATTTCAGAGCTGTTCTCCTACCTCCTCTCTTGGTGCCCTTGCCAATGAGTCTTTTCTCTTTTCTAAAATCCATGTCACCTGATTGATTTCCTGCAGAGGCAGCTTGTGGGGTGGGCAGAGCAGACCTAGACCTGGCCGGCAGCTGGGAGCTCAGTAAATGTTTGTTCAATCAATGAAAAATGACACGTGAGAATCCAGAGGGGCACGTATGACCAGTCTCAATTCCCTGCCTGCAGTCACTTTCCTTGGGTGTCACTGATTACCCCAGAGGCCCCTCCAACAACAAAATCACAGAATTTGATGGCCAGGTGCAGTGGCTCAGGCCTATAGTCCCAGCACTTTGTGAGGCTGAGGTGGGTGGACCACCTGAGGTCAGGAGTTCCAGACCAGCCTGCCCAACGTTTTTAGTCTCTACTAAAAATACAAAAAAAACAAAAAAAAATTAGCCAGGCGGGGTGGTGCATGCCTGTAATCCCAGCTACTCAGGAGGCTGAGGCAGGAGAATAACTTGAACCCAGGAGGGGGAGGTTGCAGTGAGCCGAGATTGAGCCACTGCACTCCAGCCTGGACGGCTAGAGCCTCAAACAAATAAAAATGAAAAATAAATCACAGAATGTGGCACACTCCAGGTCCAGTTGTCTCATGTAGAAAGCGGAAGCTTGGAGATGTGAACTGGATGCCCAAAGTCACTCAGCTAGGCAGGGGCAGAGCCAGGGTGCTCACAGGGTGGCCAACCTTCCACGTCTGCCCTGGACACGCGACTTTCAGCACTAAAATGTGCGGTCCCAGACGTCCTTCTCCCAGGTCCTCTACACCATAGATGGGTGAGGAAAAAACGTGCAGGGCTAAAATCTGGGGGGTCCCCACCCCTGCCCCAGCCACGTGGCGGTCCCGATTGTGAAACTGACTAAGATCAAAGAGCTCTCCCAGTAAGTGCCCCATTGCAGCCACAGCGCGGGCAGGGAAGACGCAGAGGGGCCCCGGTTCGAGGCCGGGCTCTGGGGCTGCGGGGGCGCATGGGCGAGGCGGGGCGGGGCGGGGTGCGGTGGGGGGGGGAGGTGCCCGTGGCTGCACAAAGAGGCCGGCCGCGGCAGTTTTGAAAATACCAAGGAAGTTGATCTGGGCCAGGGCCCAAGAAGTGACGAGGAGGGAGGGAGGCTTGCGAGCGAGGGAGGGAAGGAGGGAGAGGGAGAGGAGCAGGCGGGAGGGAGGAAGGGAGGACGCGCGGGGCGAGGGGCGGCGGCAGACCTCGCGGGGCCCCAGCGGGAAGCGCGGGCGGCGGCGGGATGAGCGCTCTGGGCGGCGGGGCGCGGCGCTAGGCGCCCGGCGGGGCGTCCCCAGGCTGCGACCCCGCGGGACCCTCCACTCCGCCCGCCGCCTCCGCAGCCCGCGCGCCGGAGCATGAGTCCGGGCGGGAGCCCCACGGCCGCCGGCGGCGCCTAGGACGGCGATCCGCGCCCTGGAGAACCCGCCGGCCGCCCGGCTCCACTACAGCTCCAGCCGCCTGCAGCGGGGCCCTCCTGAGGCCCCGAAGGAAGGGACCATGAAAGGTAAGCGCGGCCGTTGGGGGGCAGGTCCGAGGGGGGCCGCCTGCACCCCCGCTCCACCCAGGGCCTGGGGGCGCCTTTTCTGCAGTCGAGGCTGAGAGGAGGGCAGGGCGCCTCTGGCTTTTCCCCTGCCTTTTTGGGCATCCTGCGAGACAGGACGGATCCCTGAAGACCGGAGGAAGCAAAGAGGAGAGGGGGGATGGGGACACTCACACACGCCCCTTGCAGTCCTGTTCTCATCGGCTGTTGCTCTAACCTCACAAATAATTTTAAAGTCCAGAGAAGTTTCTGATCCCTTTAACCAATAGGCGCAGAAAGGTATCACCAACCCAAATTTCCAGCAGTGTAAATTTCGACCCTGGGGACCCATCAGAGAGGCCCCTGCAGCACCCCCCCCCCCCCCCCCCCCCGCCCAACGGAGCTTTCAACCGGGGCCGGGCTTAGGATTCTCCCCTAGGACCTCCAGCCCTTCCCCAAAAGAGACCTGCAGTGCCAGAGCCCCTCAGCCCAGGCCCTGCCCTTCCCAACCCCTGAACCTTGCCTGACCCACCCTCTGACCTCCTTGTGAGGAAGCCGCTGGGGAAGCCTCATGGCCCAGGACTGAGCTCTCGCCAGGGTGGTGAGCCAGCACCAGGGTGGCCCTTGCAGCCAGTTCTTGGGATAGAAATAAGAACCAGACATGATCCCAAGTGGCCATTTCCAGGGCCTGGGTGTCTTTAGGCCCCTACTTGGTCTTCAAGGTCATTTTGAGGCTAGAGGAGAAGCAGGCTTTGGAGTCATGAGGCAGGGAACCTTTGAGGTTTTTAAGGCCATTCCGGGTGTCTTTCAGTAATCCTCCTGTAACACCCCTGGCAGATGCTTGTGTTCCTAGCAGTGAGAACCTCACCACCTCATCCACTTACGGAAAGTAGAAACTGAAAAGGGCCTTTGAGATCATCTGCAGGGCTCTCAGCCACACTCTCAGGTGCCACTGACAGGTATGGAGGTGGAAGAGGTGGGGTCAGAGCTCTCAGCCTACTTCAATCAGACCAGCTGTTTGTCTCGTATATGTAGAACGGCCTGGGGGTTCATTGGAAGAAAGGGCTCCACCGACAAACTTCTGACCAGATGCAGCCTCCACATTGCATAGTTAGGGAAACTGAGGCCCAAGCAGGTAGGGTTGGCTTCATGGATTCGGCAACCAGTGCCATCCTACAAGGTCCCACACTTGGTTTAATGCTCTGCAGGTGCTATCTTGAACTTTTTAAAAATGTATTTTATTTGATTTTATTTTAGCGACAGGGACTCACTCTGTTGCCCTGGCTGGAGTGCAGTGGCGTGATCATAGCTCACTACAGCCTCAAACTTCTGGGCTTAAGTGATCCTCCCACCTCAGCCTCTCATGTAGCTGGGACTACAGGTGTGCACCACCATGCCTGGATTTTTTTTTTTTTTTTTTTTGGTAGGGACGGGGCCTTATTATGTTGCCCAGGTTGGTCTAAAACTTCTGGCCTCAAATGATCCTACCACCTCGGCCTCCTAAAGTGCTGGGATTACAGACTTGATCCACCATGTGGCCTGAAATTCTTACAATTTTTTAACAAGTCATCCCGTCTCACCAACACACAAACACACACATTTGCATTTTACACTGGCCCCCACAAATTATGTCGCTGGTCCTGTGGACAGAGGTGAGTTGTTACGAATCACAGTTAGTCGGGGTGACTAGGGCCCAGAACTCCTGACTTCTAGTCTGGAATCCACCCTGCCTCTCTGTGGTTTCCTTCCCTCTGCCTCTGGCACCTTTCTGTGCTTCCCGCTGGCCTCTCCAAGTCCTAGGCTGTGCGGGATGAGCCAAGCAAGTTATAATCAGCCCTAGGGAGCACCTGGCAGGCAGCGAGGGAAGCCTCGCCCCAAGTCCTGCTCCTCACTGAGACACCTTTGCAGCTGAACCCTCTGCAGTCAGCTGGCCCAGAGCAGACCATTACTGGAAGCCTCCAGAAAGGTCTTGGACCACATCTTACAAGGGGCCACACAGCCCTGAACCTTGATGATAGTGGTAAGATGTTTCACATTCTCAGAGTGGCTCCACCCCAATTCCAGACAAGCACTGTAAGAGAACCAGCCGGGCATGGTGACAGATACCTGTAATCCCAGCTACTCCGGAGCCTGAGGAGGGAGGATCACTTGAGCCTGGGAGTTTGAAGTATAATGAGCCATGATTGCACCACTGCATTCCAGCCTGGGCAACAGAGTGAGACCCTGTCTGTAAAAAAATAAAATTTATTAAAAAAAAAAAAAAAAAAGAGGCAGGGCCAAAATCCCGTGAAATAGAGAAGAAAAGAGCTGGTGTGAATGAATATTTAAAAGAAGGTGCCTGAGGAGGACCCACTGACACCACGCTGCCGAGTTCCAGGCTGTCCTTGTGCTGTGGGTTCCTATACAGGAAGCCACGCCCTGCCTCTCTCCTCCTTTCCCTTGGATCCCACAGCCTCTTCATGTGCGGGGCGGGATTCCTGTCTACGGAGGCCCTGAGGGCAGCGCTGGTGTGTTTTTCCTCCAGCCTCCGGAAACCCCTCAGTGATCTCCCCTAACATCGCAGAGGCTGCCCGGGCTGCAGGACTGGGGACTGACTTCCAGCAATTCCCTCCCTGGCAGCCGGGAAGAGCCGCCGCCTCTATCTGAGATGGAAACGGCAGGGCAGACAGCAAATATTTGTCTTTTGGGATCTGTGGGGTGTAAAGAACCAACATTTTTCTCACCTGAGTGGAAAAAGTAAAGTGCCTGGCAGAGCAGGGCAGGCAGCCCCTTCCAGAGAACCCTTTCCGTGCTCCTCCAAAGGCCACATCAATCTTCGAATTACATTTGTTGGCAAAGGATCATGCCCTGCTCACAATAAACACGTGATGTGATGTGATGTCGTATGGAGAACAGGTGATGGTGGGGATGGTGATTAAGAAAACACACTCGTTGGGCTGCCCAGCCCTGCAGTGGCCGAGCGCCAGGGCCCACTCTGCCGGCCAAGCCATTTCCACCTCCAGGCCCCTCCTGCCCCATGGCCAGCTGACTGCGCCTCCCAGGCCACCGCCTCTTTTGATCCAAGCTGGCACCTGGCCCTTCTCACATGTGGCCCTAAGGGGACACTCAGGTGCCACCAGCCCCTTGGTGACAGGCCCACCTTGGAGCTTCCCACTGGCTTGTCCAAGCCACTAGCAGCCACCTGTGGAGCTGTTTCCACACCTCCAGTGAGAAGGACCCGCCCCCAAGATGCCCAAGACACAGGCTGGTGCATTGTGAAGACTGATTTGAGAGTCAAAAACATGTCTAGTCCTGGCACCATCATCTGCCCTCTTCAGCCCCGTTGTCCTCCTGGGTGGTCCCTGAGGCCCAAGAGCTCTGCGCCTGAGCACCACTTGGGGAGCGGAAGTGACTCAGTGGTGAGATGGCTGGAAGCAGGCCCACCATGTGGCCCCTTTGCCCCGAGAGACTTGCGCTTGGCTGCGGTGACCAGGGCAGGGGGCAGCCCTGTGTTCCTCAGGCGTGGGAGGAACAGCCCTTCCTTGCAGAATCAGAGAGCAGTGCCCACTTCATGTGGGCAAAGGGTGGAGGTGGGGAGAGGAGGGGCTGTGAAAATACAGAGAAGCAATCCCGGGAGGAATCCACCCTGCACCGCTCGTCTGGCAGAGAGGAGAGGATCTCTACTCATGAGCGGCCAGGCTGGGGGTCCCAGAAAGCCTGATCTCGTTCCCCAGGGGCACCGGAAGGAGCCAGGGCTAGAAGAAAAGGAACTGATGTGGTGAAAGTGAAAAGAGCCACTAGACGGCCTGACTGAGGGGTCCAGGGAGCCCAGCAGCTCAGATGCTGGAGTTTAGCTCGAAACCCTCAAACATCCGCCCCACCCCCAACCCCGGCCAAAACAGTCATCTTGCCCTCTAGCTGGGGGTAAGCCTGGTAACTGAAGACTCAGGTCCCAAGGCTCATTTGAGAGCGAGGAAAAAGCCTTCGGTTTCTCAATAGGCTAGGTTGATGGATAGCTTGGCAGTTTCCATGAAGGACAGGCAGCTGTTCTGGGTGTTAGAATTGGTGCACAGTGTGGCCTAGCTGGGCATGCCTCTCATACATGCACTGCCCATGTTTGATCATGTTTAATTTAGTGATATGTGTGTGTGTGTGTGTGCGCGCGCGCTTGTGTAGAGTACTGAGTCCCAGGGTCAGGCCCAGCCCTGTCGCAGGCCAACTTTATCACTGGGATGAAGTCCCTGGTACTCCCTGGGGTCAGTCCCCTCATCGAGGTGGACCAGATGATCCCACAGGATGGTATCAGAGTGTAAGTTTCATGAGAGTGGGGTCTTTGTCTGTTCCTAGCACTTAGGGGTGTCCACTACATCTGTTCAGTGTGCACATCTATACTGTACCATGGTATCCTCAGAACCTCACACAGGCATTCCGTAAAGATGCAGAAAGATGCCTGTATTCAACAAACATCCATGGGGCGACTGCCAGGTGCCAGGTCTGTACGTCTATATATGTCTAAGGACTGAGGAAGCTACAAAGAGCTCAGATACTGTCCCTTCTCTCAAGGAGCTTACTCTTTACTAGGACACGTAGGATTTGTGTCCAAGTCACTTAAAAAAACACTAACAGTGATAAGTGTCTTAAGGGAGGTCCCAGCAAGGGAGTTTGGGGGTGGGCTGGCCTCCTTTCCTGGCTTTCCTTCTTTGCTGCTGTTCTTCGAGATGCATCCTCGGTTTCAGCCACAGACAGGCTCCTGGTTCTTGCTGGCACCCGTTCCCTGAACAATCTCTCCCAGCCTTGAAGATGTGACACGTGGAAGTCGGCAAATCTGATGGCACCAGATTCGCTTCTCTGGGCTTCACAGCCGTATTTCCATCGGTGTCCTCAATGTCTCCAGGTAGAGACCTGCAGGCACCTTCTTCATGGTTCAGATGAGATACCTTCCCTCCACCTGAACCCAAGCTAAAAAATGGGTTATTCTGGGATGTTGCCCCAGCCCACACTTTTCAGTCAGCCAACAAGTATGGAGTTCCTGCTTTCAGAGAGGAAGCACACTAGTTGGAAGGCAAGCCTGGGTGCTTTCTGCCGTTCCAGCAGAAACAAGACGTGCACACCTGAGACGAGAACCGAATCATGCAGGCAGATGCCACAAAGGAACAAATGCATGGCATATACGGGAGATTGGATAAGAATCCTGGGAGAGAAAGGGAGCATTTCAAGTTGGGCAGTTCAGAAAGGCTTCAGAGAGGAGCTGAAGGGTGGGGGAAGACTTGGATGGGGTCAGTGAAGAAGGCAGGAAGGAGTGCTGGGAAAAGCTGGATAGCAGGTCCGGGGGGAGGAGTGGTGGTGGGGGAGAGAGATGGCCTGCAGTTGAGGGAGCCCTAAGCCAGAGAGCACCTGAGTGCTCCATGAAGGACATGCGGTTGTGTCTGGTTGACATTGGAGAACCCTGGGATGGTTTGTCAGGAGAAGGCCTGTTTGCCACTTGCCCCTGGAGATATTCTCTCGTGGCCTTAGCCCATGTTGGGAAACCTCTACTTTTAGAGAGTGGGAGGAAGAAAATGAGCTTGTAAAGGAGCCAAGAGGAGCAGTCAAGGACACAGGCAGAAAACCATGATGGTAATGTCATGGAAATTGAGAGGAGTAAGTTCCAAGGGGGAGGAAATGAACCCCCGCATTGACTGCTGATCAGCAGAGTTAGCTCAGGATCAGAGAAGGCCAGGTTGCAAGGGCCAGAGGGGCAGGGTAGATCAGAAGCAAAGGCGCGGGAGGAGCTATGTCCTTAGAGTGGGAGGCAGGGCCCAGCTCAAAGGGTTTTCAAGGCAAGGATGACCCGTGCTCATTGGAAGGTGGAGGGACAGAAGAGCAGGCGTAGGGGGACTTGGGGACAGAGCAGTGGAATTGGGGGAGACTTGCTTTGAGAAGAAAGAATCTCTTTATCGGGAGGCAAGGGAAGGAGAAAAGATGGTTACAGACAAACTGCATTACTAGCAGCTGCATTTAACCTTTTTATAACACATTTATTATTTTTTTAAAAAACCAAAACATTCCGAAAAGGAGAAACATTCACTCACTTGAACTCCTACCTTTTAGAGATAATAAATGACAAAATGTAGATGAACATTCTTCAGAATTCATTCTGTGTATGTTTGCACAGATTTTTTTCATGTAGATAAGATTATACTATCCATGTTATTTTTGTTTTTATTTTATTTTATTTTGAGACGGTCTAACTCTGTGCCCAGGCTGGAGTGCAATGGTACCATCGTAGCTTACTGCAGCCTTGACCTCCTGGGCTCAAGGATCCTCCCACCTCAGCCTCCCAAGTACCTGGGACTACAAGCAGGTGCCACCATGCCCAGCTAATTTTTGTATTTTTTGTAGAGATAAGGTCTAGCTATGTTGCCCAGGCTGGTCTCAAGTTCCTAACCTCAAGCAATCCTCCCGATTACTTGGGGTTTTTGTCGTTGGAGGTGGTTTTTAGTTGTTGCTTGTGTTTTTGTTTGTTTGTTTCTTTGCTTGAGACAGGGTCTTGCTCTGTTGCCCAAGCTGGAGGGTAGTGGCACTATCATTGGCTCACTGCAGCCTTGACCTCTTGGGCTCAAGCAATTGTCCTACCTCAACCTCCCAAGTAACTAGGACTACAGGTGTATGCCACCATGCCCAGCTAATTTTTGTATTTTTTGGAGAGATGAGATTTCACCTTGTTGCCCAGGCTGATCTCAAACTCTTGGGTTCAAGTGATCCTCCTGCCTTAGCCTCCCAAAATGTTGGGATTACAGGCATGAGCCACTGCACCCACCTTGCAGTATTTTTAAAAAATGATTTCATAACATCCCATAGTAAGACTCTGTGATAATTTATGTAACCAATCTCCTAGAGATGGGCATTTTAACTATTTGCCTTTTCCCCCAGGTTTATCATAGCATGCAGTGATCACCTTTACACGTACACCTTGGCCTAGTCGTATAATTATTTTCTTAACATGAAGTTCCTAGAAGAAAGATTATTGAGTCAAAGGGCACTCGCCCTTGCAGTATTGACAGAGGGTGCCAGGCTACTCAGAATGCACAAGAAGGCCTCTTTCCCCATCCCTCCCCCAGGCTGGGTTTGAAATGTAGGCATCTGTACAGAGTTAGTGGATCATAAAGAAAGGAGTTGGAACCTCGTGGTCTTGATCCTTTCAGAAAAGGAGGGGGTGAGCTCATCTTTAGAGAATGAGGTGGGCTGACCCCCGAGGAACCCAGGAATGGGAAGTGAGGCTCCAGACGGCAGGACTTGGTTGAAGCCAAATGTGTGCCGCCCTCTGACACTCTCCTGCAGCGCTGGGCTTCCCTAGTGCAGTGCGAAGAAAGCAGGCTGAGGATGGAAGTGACGGTGGCCAGTAGAGAGAACTACAGGCTCCAGCGGGCAGAAGCCAACCCTGGGGACTGGGCTGGTCTTGGAGCTCAGGGCGAATGAGAGCCTGGAGGAAGGAGAGCAAGGAAAGGCTCAGTGCACTGGGGATAAAGAAGGGAAGGGGCTTGAGATCAAGCTGATGGAACAGCGATAAGCCTTAAGCTCCAGAGGGCAGGCAAGATGTGTAGAGATGAGACTGTAAATCCCATGTCCAGGAGCCCTGAGTTTCAACAGAAAAGCTGCCTCCATTCAAGTTGATAGCAGGAGACAGAATAAAGAAATAATCCAATCCAGGTGATGTCATTATCCAGAACAGTGTTTCCTAAAGTCAGAGTTCCTCTGCCTCTGAACATAGGTCCCAGAATGAAAAGATATATTTATTTTTCAAGATCTGCAGGAAGTTCCATGGCCGAATAAGTCTGAGAAACATGGAATTAAACACAGATTTAAATGGGCTTATTATTTTTTTTGCAGCACTTTTCAAAATGTTTGCTATGTGAATGTGAATCTCTAAGATGGCGATAGAGTATGCCATGTTTTCCACACTTACTTGATCAAATAATCTTTTTTCACAAAGAATAATTTGGGACTGGTGTCCCATAGGATATGTTTTTGAAAAACTGATTTCTTGTAAGTTGGAAATTGGTCCTGGGAGTGATAGGGGTTGGGAGATGACCATAAATGAGAGCATTCATTGGAATAGGATAGAAAAATAATCCTAATAAAAGTGACTGCTACTACTATTTATTAAGCGTTTACTATGTGCCAGGTACTTTTCATATACATCTCATTGGATTTTCACAGCAGCTCATTGAAGCGGACCATCTCCCCACCATTTACACATAAGGAACATGAAGCTCAGAGGAGGGAAGTGGGGTGCCCATGCGAGATAGGCTAGGATTTGCAGGATCAGAGGTGACAAGAGGGATCAAGACAACTGGTGATTCCCGGCCAGGCATGGTGGCTCACGCCTGTAATCCCAGCACTTTGGGAGACCCAGGGAGGAGGATCACTTGAGGCCAGGAATTTGAGACCAGCCTGGGCAACATAGTGAGACCTTGTCTCTACAAAAAATAAGCAAGATTAGCTGGGTGTGATAGTGCACACCTGTAGCCTCAGCTACTTGGGAGGCTGAGGTGGGAGGATCCTTAGAACCCGGGAGGTCCAGGCGGCACTGAACTGTGATGGCACCACCGCACTCCAGCCTGGCCAACAGAGCAGGACCTTGTCTATAAAAAAGAAAAGAAAAGAAAAGAAAGCTGGTGATTCCCACCCCTCCCATCCCTCTGAATTCATGGGGCTCAGGGGAGTCGGGGGGAGTGCTGTGTACACAGAGGAGACCAGTGTGTAAGTAATCGCGGGAGAGCGCCTGTTGCATTGGGTGAGTAGCCTGGGTTCTTGTCTCAACTAGAAGCAGCACCAGGCTACGAGCAGGTATTTAGAAATGGGTGGGCATTCAGGGTTGTCACAATGACCAGGGATTGCTACTGACCTTTAGTGGGCAAGGCCAGGATGCTGAATGTCTGTGCAGAGTGGGCCATGCCCATCTAATGAAGAATTGCACCACCTGGAATAGGGTCCCAGTTAGAGGAGTGGAGGGCAAAAAAGGGGAGGAAAGTTGTTTAGGTTAAAGAGGGTTTAGGATAAAGCAGGGATTTACCCACAACCTCTGTGGTTACCAAGAACAGACTGGGAGGCAGCCGAAGGGATTCAGGTGGAGGTAGCAGGAAGCGGGAGAGAAGCCTGTCTCAGAGCAGCAGATGTGGTTTTAGGGATGCAGAAGCTTGAGGATGGGGACCAACAAAGGGGGCAAGTGCTGGAGGAGAGAAACTGGCGGAGCCACGGAAGCAGAAAAGGACAACTTGTTGAGCAGGAAGATCTGAAGGGAAAGGACCCGCGTCTTGAGACCTGAGTGGGCAGGCGGATTCCCAACCGATTACAGACAAACCCACAAAGGAAGCCTGTGGAGAGGGGGTAGTGGCGGAAGGGCTTTAATGAAAACAATTTTGCAGCCTTACTTATAGCATTCTCCAACCTTAAACTATAGCTATTCTGCACTTTAAATACAGCATTGGCTCCAGAGAAGACTCTTAAATCTTTATTTTTACTGATCCAATTGGCTGTTTTGAAAACCCACTCTGTGAACCCTGCAGAAGATAATTATCAAAATATGTTCCTTGAAGTGCCCAAAGAAAGACCTTTTATTCAATTCCTCGAATCTCTCCCCCTTGTTGACTCAGATGGAAGAATGCAGTCCCAGAAAGGCGAAAGAGGGAACCAAGGACACATCTGTGGGCACTAAAAGAAAGCCGGCATCGGTGACCACAGTTGAGTTAGCAGTTGGTTAACAGGTCCGGGCTGTTTTCTACCCGCAAAGGGAGAGCTAAACCAAGCTCAACCCCAGTGGAATCAGTGGCCGTGCTTAGCAATGTGCCAAGACATGCACCCTCCATCAAACTTGCTACGTGGCTCTGTGGGAGCAGAGGCTTAAAAAAAATAAAATAAAATAAGGAATTTCTCCTCTTATGGCTGTCCTTCTTTCTGGAGTTTGAGATGGATATTGTGACCTAAGGGGTGACAGGAAGAGAAGCTCTTTCAAATCTCTAGTGGTTGCCACTATTTTATGGGTCTGGGCTTGCAGCCTTGGCCTTGGCCTTCCCAGGCTATTTAACTTTTTTTCTAAGCACCTGCCTGTGATTCGGATAGTAATCGCTGCAATAAGATTGGGGCCTGGCTGTGCCTTTCACTAGGAAATCCATGGGGCTGGCTTCTTTGTGACAGGGACCAGGTCCCTCCCTCACAGCAGCTGTGGTCCCTTGGGGCCTTGGGAACAGGGCAGGCAGAAACTGGCTCACCGAGTCTCAGATGTTCATTCTTTCATGATTCCCATGCTGTCCCAAGTTTGTCCCCAGGGAGGAGTTTTCCCGTAGGTTTTTAGGTCCCAGCATCTCCTTACCTTCTCCAGTGTCCTCTTCCAAGCCCACCCGCTCCTGCTAAAATAACCTTGCTCCTGGAAGATAGAAGAAAGGAAGAGGAGAGAGAGAAAGAGAGAGAGAGAGAAAGAGAGAAGAGACAGAAGGCAACCAATGCTATTTCTGCCTTCCTACAAATGGAGCCTCTCTCCAGACACCTAGAGCCTATCATAACACGAAGATTTCATTACCCCTTCCAGACATCCAGCGTGCTTCACACTCAGGCACTCCTCCATTTGCAGCATGGCAAGAGTCCTCCATTTCTTTATACATGACACAGACAAGAACCAGTGCCTTACTTCAGAGAGTTATAGACATGTTACATACAGGTGGTATTGTAAGACAATTAACTGGGACCACAATGGAAAAACATGAGCCCCGCAAACAAGAGCCCTTGGAGCTTTAGGAGGAGAGTAAGATGTCCTTTGTTCTGTTCTGAGAAGGGGAGGAGAAGCAGAGCCAACATTTTGCTCCTACCCATTGCTCCACCAGCTCATTCTTTTGCAGTTCAAACATCAGCCCTTGGTCTATGAATTTCACCTTTTTTGCTTTAAGCCTTGCACCCCAAATGCATCCGTTGTCTCCAGCACTCCCTAGTCATGGAGAATCCTAAGAATAAACCAGATTTCAACCCTATTTTAAGTCATCAATCTTCATTTTTTAAAGATACATGAGCTCCTGATTAAAACAGCAGAGGATAACAGTTAACTGAAAACATAGGCCTTTGCAGAGGGTCAGAAAACACATCTTTATGAAACATCCACTATGTGATCAACCCGGTGCTGAAAGCAGCTGAGGGGAGCTTTCCTGATTGCAGGGATGTAGCAACTGCTAGGAGTGTGACCTGTCAACTGATATCAGGCTTGTATGGAAAGGCCTTGTGCCAGTTCTGAGGCCTTTCTGAGATGGGCATGCGCAACTCTGCAGACACTCGAATGCGTGTTTGGATCCTGCCTCAGATTCTTGGATATTTAGGAGCCACTAACCAGCTTCCAGGCCACTTAACGTATCTGAGCCTTTGTAACATGATGGAGGTGAATTTGCAAATTCCCTTCCCACCCTCTCAGGCTGTGGTTCTCTATCCCTGAAACACCTTTGGAGAGCTGGTGCACCTAACACTAAGTCGGTTTGCCCTTGATGACAGGAGAATAGGCGTAGAAGACGGAGAGGGGAAGGAAATTATTTTGCCATCTCTATTAACTCCACTTGGCCTAGTTCAAGGAGGGACTACGGATGCCTGCCTAATCAGTCATCCTCTAATCAATCACTACTCTGGGGCCTCAGCCAGGGCTTTTTCATTCTTGATGTCTGTTTCTTCATCCATACTTACTCTGATCAGAACAGTCTTGGTATAACGTGAACATAATGAGCTTGTGCTTGCAAAGGGCTCGGCTTATAAGAGCCTCACAAATGCTTTGGATTATGTTCTTATTAAGTGAACGAGGCTACAGTGGTGAGTTACTACAACATTCCAGACATAGATGAGTCAGGGGTCCCCATGGTCCGGGGCTTAGTGCTGGAAGACAGGAAATCCAAGGGATTAGAGAGAGAAGAACTCTTTGTGGATTGGGGAGGGCTGTGAGTTATGGAGCTGAGATGTCAATGGAGGGAAGATGGCCAAACATCCGTGGTCTCCCTCGTCTAGAGAGATCCAAGATCCTGGCTGGAAGCTGCCACTTCCCTTCCCATGGGTCACTTGGTGCAGTACTGGAACGTCTTGTTAGCAATTTCCACTGGCTAACAGTTGCTAATTTGGGGGGCTATCCACTGGGAAAGCTGGTTATAACAAAGCTCTGTGTTTTTTGAGAGGGTGTTTGCTGAAGCCTGGTGTCAGCCTTGCTTGATTTAAGTCATCCCAGATTCCCTGCAAAGGCTATAAACAGTGAAGTGATGAAATTGGCCCTAAAGCCAGAACAGGGAGGAGGCCCAGTCACGGGGGAGGGCAGAGGAGCTCATCAAGGATGGGGAGAGATGAGGAACTGGGCCGAGGAGGCAGCTCTGCTCTAAGGGATGGAAGGAATACTACCCCACGGTAGCTCCGGGGCGGTGGTGAATACATCCCACAGCCCACAGCGTGGCTCTGACTGGGCTCTCTGGAGGTGAGAGGCCATGGCTAGTAGGGGGAGGTTTTGGTCAGACAGAGACAGAAGGTACCAAGGAATTCCCCTGCCTTGCCCCAGGCATTCATTTATGGGAAAGAGATCGTAATCCTGGTGACCGCCCAGGCCAGGCTTCCTTGTAGACTGTTGGCAGATTGATGACGGGACAGCTGCCCAAGGAGAGCTGAAAGTGATGCTGCTTAGGATATGCATGAAAAGGAACTTCTCATGCTTCCTTCCTTCTCCTGCTTTACCCTCCAAAGCGCCTGCCCGCACCCCCGCCGCCCCCACACATGCACGAGTGCCCCAGTAAGCAAATCTACCTGGAATCTCCTATGGTGGAGAGGAAAACCAGGCTTCAGGAAGCTTTGCCACTGCCCACCTCTGTGACTTGAGCCAGGCATTAAAAACCTCACACCACACATACACAGGTACACACACATGCACACTCATGGGCAAAAATGCACGTGCACACATGTGCAAGCACAGCATGCACGTATACTCACACATGCATCACACACACCCTCACACACGTGCCCACATACACAAAATTTACTTTCCTCACCTGTCAAATCAGGAGAAAATGTGCTCACTCTGTCTCTCGGGCTACTTGTAGGGATCAAATGGGGTAACAGATGTGAGAGCGCTTTCAAAGTCCTAAACCCCAGGTCTCCTTTGTCGCCCCAAATTAATTCAATCTCTGGGGGTGGAGCTCTGACTGACATTGGTCCCTTGAAAACTCCCCAAAGAGCTCCAAGGCAGGCGTAGAATGGCTGGAAAACAGAATACCAAATCCTTCGTTGGTTTATTTGAAATTGTGTTTGTTGAGCCTTTCTCTGTGCCAACCACTGTGCTTGGGGTGTTGGATAAAGTAGAGAACAAAACAGACACAGTCTCTGCCCTCGGAACTGAAGCGCTGGGGAAGAGAGCTACCCCATGGACGGGAGAGGTGCATTCTTCCACAGGAGAGCACAGAGCATGTGAGGTGTGGGCAACAGGGCCTTACGCTAGTCTGGGAGCTCAAGAAAGTCTGCTGGGGAAGTGATGTTTAAGCCATGCATGAAGGCCAAGCAGAGGACATTCATGGCCGTGATGGTAGCATCTGTAATTTGGGGTCACCCTCAGTCCTCTCCCTACTGAGTCCATTCAGAGCTGCCCTTGCTTACCAGCGGCGCCTTGCCGACTGCATCTCAGCTCCTATGTTGATCACAATGGCTGTGGCATGGCATTTGGGCCTCAGGTGCTCACAGGTCTAGGATGCGACTCAAGATGCCCATCAGTCATGGTCAGGAGCCCCCAGGGCTCCGCAGCTCATTCATGTGCCACCCTCTTCTTGTCTACCCGCTGACCTTGCTGTTGCAGGAGCAAGATCTCTTAGCACTTTGTGGAACCTTTGCTCATTACCTCAAGGTGGTTGTAGGTATGATAGAAAAGGTTTCCGAGTTCACATCGTGGCTTCACCACTTCTATTCTGTGGGCTGCTAAGCAACATTCTGAACTTCCCTGAACCTCAGTCTTTTTGTCCATAAATGTGATTCTCTGGACTGTAAAGTTTATAAGGTGTTGTGAAGATTGCCTTGAGGCAAAACTCAGCACTTTATTGCATTAAAAACAAAAAGGAAAAAAGCAAAACTTGAAGCTTCTACTTCTAGCATTACCAACTTAAAATATTCTCGGGCTATAAAATGTAGGCATTAAATAAACTACAGACATTCTGCTAAGTGCATAGCTAAAGGTGAAAGAAGCAGGGAATCCTTAAAGACCCCAAAAAACAAGCAAATAAAGAGAGAAAGGGAAAAAGAGAGAGAGGGAAGAGAGAGAAAGAGAGAGACAGAGAGAAAGATAGGAGGGAGGGAGGGATAGAAAGAAAGTGAGGGAGAGGGAAGACAGAAGGAGGGAGGGAGAGAAAGAGAGTGAGAGGGAGGAGAGAGAAAAAGGAAGAGAGAGAGGAGGGAGGGAGGGAGAGAGAATGAAAGGAGGGAGAAAAGTAGGGAAGGAAAGAAAGAAGGAAAGAAAGGGAAGGAAAGGAAGGAAGAAAGGGAAGCAAAGAAGTAAGGAAAGGAGGGAGGAAAGGAAGGAAGGAAGGAAGGAAGGAAGGAGGGAAGGAAGGAAGGAAGGAAGGAAGGAAGGAAGGAAGGAA